>NC_063362.1:4470025-4592044 GCF_021869965.1 Rhincodon typus
CAGTGTGGAGCTGGAGATTACACAGTGTGGAGCTGGAGATTACACAGCAGGCCAGGCATCAGAGGAGCAGGAAAGTTGATGTTTCGGGTCGGGACCTTTCTTCAGAAAAAAAGGCAAAACATTTTTTCCTAATAGTTGCAATTCTCAAACCCTGGCAACATTCTTGTAAGTCTCCTCTGTACTAGCGTAAGACTTTGAAATTCATTTTAACTTGAATTGCAACAATATCAATAATGTTCTTCCTCTAACGCAATGACTACAACTGTACATAAGTTTTCAGCTGTGGTCTAAATGACACTTTATACAGATCCAGCAGGACATTACGTTAAGAAATAACATTTTCTTAATAAAACTGACTATCCTGATTAATCCTTGCCTTTCTAAGTGACAGTTTATTTTTGTCTCTTACAGTTCATTTTAATAAATTGCCCACTACTGATATCAGACAGATTGGAGTATAACCATTTGCCTCATACCCTTTTTAAACAAGTGCAGTCGTGGCTCATGTTTCTGAAGGAGGCCTGATGACTTTCTTCATGCCATTTTCCAATGCTGAGAAATAGAAACTTTCCATTTATTGACTTCCTGCAATTGATTGACCATCTTGCAGCTGGTACACTAGCCTCCAGTGCATTAGTGAGATCTTTCTAACATTCAGTGTTGAAATTAGATTGATGTTAAAATTAGGTTGATGTCTGCTTGGAAATCTTTCATGGGTTAGGAGAGAAATTTTCTATACCAGCAACATTTCTATAACATAAAAATGAAGGTATCTTTAATAAGGTTCCTTATTGATGACTCTTGCCCATGTGTGAACCTTGAGTATATTGGACACATGCTAGTATCGAAGCTCAGTGCCATTATCATGTTGTATTCCTTGTCCAAGGCTATTGCACATGTTCTAAAGATTGGATAGTCTGCCTTTACCGAAATTGAGAGTTACACAATGGAGACAAAGTAATCTCCCAATTTCTGGGCTGTTATTTATTTAGCCTGTATTTCAATAACATGCTGAGCACATAATCAATGAACACCAGACTGGAAGGCCACCTGTGTCTGCACTGCACCTTTGCCATTGATTTTGACAACACTTCCACTGGGGTTTCTGTATCTCCTATGAAGTCATGTCTCAAAAATTCTTGTAGGCTTTCTCAGAGCTGGGGAGTTCTGAACTTGTTCTAAACAAAAGAATTCTAATTTGCAGTGGGCTGGGCCAACAACCTTTGACATTCTGGTGGTCATGGTTTCTGTCCAGAGGGTTAAGGATTAATTCAGATATACATGTTTAATCTCAGGATGCGAGCTTTGCTGGCAAGGCCACCATTTACGGCTCATCCTTAACTGCCCCTCAGATGATAGTGTTGAGCTGCCTTCTTGAACCACTGCAGCCCCTGCACCCACAGTGTTTTAATCTCTGTCAGCCCTGGATCAGGCCTTGACAGGCTTGATTTGCTAAAATTGAAGACACCAGATTAATGAACCAATCATCGCCAATACAAGAAACACATCTCTCCCAAACTCTGAAGTAGCAGCTGTCACAAACAAGTAGTTGGATCTCTTTTCACTTGAAGAAAGAAAGCTGACGAGTAGCCTAATAGATGTCTTTAAAATTATGAAAGATTTTGGCAGAATGTTTCCTCTTGTGGGAGGAGCATGACTAGAAGCCATCAAAATGAGATGGTCAGCAAGAAATCCAATAGGGAATTCAGAAGAGACATTTTTCACCAAAAGAACGATACGAATGTGGAAATCACTACCATCAGCAATCGAAGGAAAGTTAGACGAACATGAGAGAGAAGGAAATAGCTGGTAATTATAGTGTATTTAGATGAAAAGCAATAGGAGAAGGGGGAGTAGAAAATAAACACCAGCATGGACAGGTTGGGCTGAATGGCCTGCTGTTGTGTTGTATGTTCAATGTAATCCTCTTCAAATAATGCTGAAAGTCAGCTGAACTGTGGGAAACTCAGCAACTGTGAAAATCTAAACACATGCCTTCAGAGATGGTTTGCCCTCCCTCATGGGATAGAGAAAATTTCTAGTTGTATGCACAGTTTAAACAATGAAAAGAATGAGAATTCATAAAGCACAATAAACTAAAATTTATCAAGATGTTGGTGGGGCATAAAGTCATTAAGGTGTCATGCATAGTCATCAGATTTGGCCAACGATGAAAAAGACTATGCTGCCTTCTGACTTTAAAAGAATTAATATCACACACGAAAATGATGATTGGAGAGTTCTGTAACACATCAGGTGTGGGTGTACACACATCTGGGTATTTCTAAATAAAATGTTAGTGAAGATTGGTGGCAGAGCCAGGGTAAGCAAAACCTTTGATGTAGATGCAGAATTAACAAGGATTTCTCTCTCATTTTATTTGAATATACAAATCAATAAAAAAAACTGCAATGAGAATGACACAAACATGATGGTTATAATAATTAGAATTTTGTTAACAGCCATTTTTCCCGCTCACCTACATTGCCAAATAGATGATTAAGGAGTAAATGATAACCCAATTTGAAACAGTTGAAACTTGAGATGAACCTTTTCGTACAAGTAGTCAGAAAGGGATGCTATATCTTATTCTATATTTTATTGGTATAAAAGTGTAGTGCAGGGCAGCTTTGTCAATATTAAATGCTTCTGACAGCTATGGACACAAATTTAACATTCATATACAAAGTTTTAGTAGTTTTATCATGAGTGGTACTAGCGGTTCTTAACTGTACATCTGAAGAATTAAATTATAAGACTACTGTACAGCACTTTGGCCTTAATAGAAAGAGGTAGACCAAACCATTTGACAGTTTGGATTAAATCAGAGCAACTGAAAACCGTTTCAGTTTTCAGTCCTATTTGGTCTGGTACAGCACTCAATCCCAATATGAGTTTATAAAGCAGGTGCAGTAATACAAACCTCTGAATAACATTTGTTGTTCCATTGCAGTGGAACATCTGTTAAATAACTTTTTGTAGGTTGCCAAATGAACGTCTCAGATCCAAAAAAGCCTTATCAGGCGCAAAAAAATCTGAACTGTTGCAGTGTTTTCTACATAGCAGTCTGGGTGCTTTTACTTGTTGAAAACGGAATATAGTGGACATTAAAAGGATTATCAAGACATTTATGATAAATATCCTGATACACAAATAATGATAAAATTAAAAGAACACAAAGGAGTTGTTCAGTTAGTAGTTCAAATGCATTAAAGGGGAAAACTGGTAAAAAAGAAGGGAACAGAGGGTTATGTTAATTGAGCTAGCTGAGGAATGATGAGGGAGTTTTGAGTGGAGAGATAGACTAATTATTCTATTAAAATGTAGGGTATGCAGGGTAGTTTGAGCTTAGAGTAGGATAAAAGGTCGGCACAACATCGTGGGCTGAAGGGCCTGTACTGTGCTGTACTGTTCTATGTTCTATAATTGCACCAATGACCTGTTTTGGTCCTGTATATTTTATATAGGTCTATAAATGAATTCAGCTGCCAACAAGATAAATTCCTTTAATGGGCAGTGCATTCACTCTCGTTGCCTCAGAAGTATTAAAAAAACCTGACCTGACATAGTCCAAGGGTGACCATGCCATTATAGGTTGGAATAGGCTGGGTACAAATGCAGACATCTCTTCCAATCCATGTCCTACTTTTCTTTTATGTAGCGCACTTGCTAAATCGGACGGTGAGATCCAGGATGCAGTGCAAGCCGAGACATTTGAAAGTTTAACAAAAAATTACACAACAGAAATGATTGGGATTATAGAATTCCTACAGTGCAGAAAGAGGTCATTCGGCCCATTGAGTCTGCACTGACCCTTTGAAGGGCATCCCAGACCAAATCCCCGTAATCCTGCACAGGGTTTTATGGCTAATCCATCTAGCCTGTACATCCTGGACACTACAGGGCAATGTTTAGCGTTTTTCACCAATCCATCTAACCTGCACATCTTTGAACTGTGGGAAGAAACCACAGCACCCGGAGGAAACCCACACAGACATGGGAAGAATGTGTAAACTCCACACTGACAGTTGCCCAAAGCTGGACTCAAACCCAGGTCCCTGGCACTGTGAGGCAGCATCACTAACAACTGAGCCACAGTGCCATCCTTAGCCTGAAATAAAATTAAACACAGAAGGAGGAAATGGGAATGAATCAAGAGAAGTGAGAAGATAGAATAAGAAAAGCTGAAGTATTTACTTTAGTTTCTTACAGTTCAGGTTTTGTGCCAAGTGCAGTCTGTCACATCTCAATGTGAGAAACCCTTGCAATGAAACTGTAAAACACACTATTCCTAATGCCATTGACTTTATACCTTACATATACATGAGTAACACTTGTATTTACATAATCTCTTTAAGATAATAAAAACATCTCCAAGCACTTCACAGTAACGTTATTGAACACAATTTGATGTTCAGACAAATGACCAAAAGCTTGGTCAAAGTGTATCTTAAAGGAAGAAAGGGAGATAGGAAGGCAGACAGATGTCAGGAGGAAATTCCAGGCCTTCAGGCCACAAATGGTTAAATTGGTGGGGAGGGGTTGGGGGCAGGAAGAAAGAGCCCAGAATTGGAGGAGTGCAATACCTTGGATAGTTGTAAAACTGGAGGAGACTACAGTAGTAGGGAGAGGCAAACTGGGAAAGGATCTGAAAACAAGAACGATAATCTTAAAATCAACACTTAACTGTAAGCCAATGCTGTCCAGCAGACATAAACTGTTGGCAGGTGAAGAAAATTTCAGTCTACCTGAACATCAAAGATTTCAGCTTTCACATAGCGCTGAAACAATTCTTGAATTTCCAATCTGAATACACATACTATGTAATACCAGTGATGATGCTCATGGTGAGTGCTGATCAATGTCTTCCAGTACAACTTTTTCTCTACAAAATACCTGGTGATTTCCTCAACTTATTCTATTTTTGTCTGTATCACAGTCACCCATCATTATGTAAATATAAGCTGTTAAAATTAAATTTGTTTGTCAGATATCACACGTTGAAACAGAGCCTGGATTTTAATATGTAAACCATAACAAAACCACATCTAATCCTATATTCAGACTGGACAAATGCATGCTCCACTCATTCCCACGGTAGACCAGTTTGACCATCAATCTATCTGAGAATACATACTGTTTGGCACAGCGAGTTGTGATGGTTGCACCAAGTGCTGTTGGGAGACAGGCGCAAATACTTCATCAGTAGCAGTGTTCGACTGCTGTAGAGCTATCTCAACTTCTTCATCTGTTAGACCTAGGTAGAGAAGAATTTAAGAGTCTTAAAATGATAGTAAATCTGTGTACGGTTAAGGTTAAAAACTGATAGTGCACACAAAAGGATAAACAGGAACAAAAATATTGTCCAAATTATTTTTCGGAAATCAAACATTGTGCATCGCAAGATATTCCATTTAAATGCCAATGCAATGAATTATTGAGAGATGCGGGATTCTCACCAAACAAAAAGTGATACTGTAATCTTTGGTTTAAATGACATATAACTAGACATCATTATGTTTTTCACCATATTATTAAAGTGAGAAGTTTGAGAAGTTTTCAATGTTTTGAAAATCCAATCTCTTTGGAGTATTCAAATACTAAAACATTTTAATCATTAAATATTCATTTTGATATTCCAGCTAATTTGTTCCATATGCGCTTCCAATCATTTTAAATTATTTGTATCATTTCATTCTTTGAGACGAATAGAGGCAAGCAGCAGGAAATCAAATAGCTGAAAGAATGGATCCCTCCCCACCCTATTTTTCCAATCGCACCCAAAATAACAGGGCTACGCGTCGCAGATTCACCATGTAGAACAAACCAACCTGAGGGACAACATCAAAAGGGGATGTAAAAATGTTAAATACATAAAATTCAACCTGCCCATTTCCAATTTTAAAAGAGCTGGAGAAACAAACTGCTTGCCAGTTGTGTGGTCGGGTCATATGAGGCTGTGTGCCTCAGAATTGACCAGTTTTTTTTAAGAAGAGTTAACCCTAGCTGGTTCCAGGAAATCAGACTGGTAAAGGCAGGTGAGGACTTGCTTGCTGTAAATGTTGCACTCACCTGCTGCAACAGTTTACCCGCTTCACCCACTGTTTGCAATTGAGCACCCTAATTCAACTATTCCAACCTTCCCCAGATATTCATCTCACAACCCAACTGATCCCTCCAATTTCTCTTCACTGGATGCACAGCCAGATGTGCGCGTGCCGCAGTCTGTTGCGCCGCATGCTTTCTATGATTGATACAAGCACACCATTAAGAATAATGACTTGCGCATCACTTGTTCCCTGCATAGCACGTTCCAAGTTACTACATGGCTGCACACCTGCACAGCTTAAATGAAGCACTGCTCCTGACCCTTCTGATGTTCCCCACACATTCAAATCTTCCATCTGGACTCTCATCCTTCCATCCCTCCTTTCTGCTCCTTGACTGTGGTTTGATGTAGAAAGCATATATGCCATAAAAGAGGGGCAAAACAAACAGTACTCAGTTCCTGCCAGTGTATCCTTGCAGGTATTGCAGCTGCAAAATTCCCCTACCGAGCCCCTGAGATAAAATTAGGCCCCAGGTCTCTGAGTTGACAGCCCAAAACACAGGAGTTTTACAGACCATGTCATCTCAGTCAGCACAGCATTAATAAAAACATAGCACATTGTATTTCACATATCTCATCTCAACCTCAACTGGCAATTTGCATAAATAAAGTGCAGAATTAAAATGAATATAAGATTATTGGAATAAATCAGAATGTTCCCAAATCCTTTAACAGAAATAATAGATACCTTGGAGTGATTATAGGACTGCAGTCACTACAACAGCTGTGATAGGAATTTATATTTTATATAGAGCTAGCACTTTATACATGAGAACAGAAATAACCCATTCTAATTATTTTCAGAAATCGAATATTTCTCAGAACTTTGAGATAGTATCACTGCCTTAAAAGCATTAGATTTTATTTTATGCAATTTACAGATTGAAGGGGTTTTGTCCCTTTCCTTCCTTGGTTCAAGTTTCTCAATGTCTGCCATAGTACCGATCAACAATAGTCAGCATGCCCTGTGATCCATGATGAACATCCATACTGAAGAAACAGCAATTGTGGCATACCCATTATGAATGCAGAGACTGATAGTCAAAACGATTACTGGGAAATAATGGTATTCACATTACAATATAACTATGCGCAACAGGATCTGAAGGAATATATTGAATTATAATTTACCCATATCTTATTTAGCACAAACTTATCAAAACAGAAACCCCGTATGACACTGTTTTATGACAGCATAAACCCAGGGGAAAACCACTCAGGAAAATAAGAGATCAGAAAGCAAGAAATAAGACTAGCTGAAAATCCCATTTGGTGGATTGAAAACTCCCTCCTTGCTATCCAATAAAGTTGGTCAAAACTCTGAATGCTCACGTTCCAAATATTTTAAACACATTCATTTTAAATTACTACTTCATATATATTAATGCAGAATTGATAAGCTTACTAGAACTAGATAAAAACATTCTTTACACTTTCATTATCCAATAACAACTCAAATACATTTCTAGCACTTATTGAAAGAGAATATTTTACATATGCTTTATTATTCTGTACTTCAATGACATATTAAAATTGAAAGTTCCATTAGGTAAATTGCTCAACTCCTGCAAAAATCAAAAAGCAATGGATGGCTCATTATAATCTTTCTAATTTTAGATATCCAAGGCTATGTTCAGAATTTGCAGGGGTTTCACATGAACTATCAGTATTCACCACTGTTACCACACTGATTATTTCTGGATTTATTGCATGCAGAAATGAAGATGGAAATCCCAAAGTTGCGATCAGCTATTCGCTGCACAACTCTCTTCGAGATCAACAACAAGTACTCTTATTTTCACCACTGACTGCCAAAGCCAAGCTGTGTACTTGCAACTTGAAAGACAAGGATCAGCAAAGAAATGCAGGTCTGGATACTCTAATTTAAACTATACAACCTGTGCAAACCTTTCAAACTTCCTTAGAACACTATAACAGTCCTTATTTGTATCTGCGAAGAGTTCTAAACCTGTGTTGAACCAGTACATTGAAATTATTTTCCTTTCTCACTCCCTCGGAAAGAATGAATGATTCTACAGCCCACACTCTTTTTAGTTATTCACGTCAATAAACATTTACTTGCCCAGCATTTGACCATTAGTATTTAGATTTTGCCACCCACTTTCCCATTGGAAATTAACGAGTAGAACAACAGTTGATAGGAATATTCATCATTATGCTGACATGCTAATGGCAACCAAATATGACAGTGCTAGAGCAGAGAAAATACATCGCTAACAACAGGGTTGTGTTTTATTTTAACAAAACATGGACATATAAAATCTGGGCAGCATTTTGGGAATTATGACAGATTAAGAAGCAAAGGAGAGCCCTTTGCTCTGTTACTGATTGGAAGTCAGGTCTGATGCTCTCAAGAATTCCTCCACTGACTTCACGAAATCTAACTGACAGATCTTTAATTTCTCATCAATTGGTGAGACCTTGATCGAATGCCCCCAGCTTCCAAGTGACAGCAAAGGGGTAAAAAAATCTGCTTTTATTGACCAGCCCATATTTACTAACATTGAAGTGGATTTATTAAAGGGAGGGGATGGTACAAGACTAATACACACCATTCCCCATTCTTAGCCTTTTCATCTATTCACACGAGTTTATTGGCATGTGTTATAATGTGAATTAGTGAGTGGATTTATTTTTTCCAAATTCTGCCTAAGCTCTACTAATAAAGTCTCTAAAAAGGAGGATTTTTCAGACCTTCTTTCCAGTGAAGACAGGGCAGTTACCCCTCCAAAATTCTCAGTGATAACTTATACCCAAATCCTGAATTTGGTGCTGCTTTCCAAAACTGTTGTTGAGCACCACTGCAGCTCGAGTCAAGCAACAGAACCATTTAAAATTAAATTTACGGAAGATCCAGAGTACCAATTTCAGACTGAACAGGGCACAGTATGAGACAACAAGGTGCAGGGCTGGATGAACACAGCAGGCCAAGCAGCATCATAGGAGCAGAGAGGCTGACGTTTCGGGCCTGGACCCTTCATCAGAAAAGGGGGAGGGGAAGGGGGTTTTGAAATAAATAGGGAGAGAGTGGGAGGCGGATAGAAGAGGGATAGAGGAGAGGATAGGTGGAGAGGAAACAAACAGGTCGAAGAGGCGGGGATGGGGCCAGGAAAGGTGAGTGTAGGTAGGGAGTTAGGAAGGGGATAGGTCAGTCCAGGGAGGACGGACAGGTCAAGGGGGCGGGATGAGGTTGGTCGGTAGGAGATGGAGGTGCGGCTTGAGGTGGGAGGAGGGGATAGGTGGGAGGAAGAACAGGTTAGGGAGGCAGGGACGAGCTGGACTGGTTTTGGGATGCGGTGGGGGGAGGGGAGATTTTGAAACTTGTGAAATCCACATTGATACCATTGGGCTGCAGGGTTCCCAAGCGGAATATGAGTTGCTGTTCCTGCAACCTTCGGGTGGCATCGTTGTGGCACTGCAGGAGGCCCAGGATGGACATGTCGTCTGAGGAATGGGAGGGGGAGTTGAAATGGTTCGCGACTGGGAGGTGCAGTTGTTTGTTGCGAACCGAGCGTAGGTGTTCTGCAAAGCGGTCCCCGAGTCTCCGCTTGGTTTCCCCGATGTAGAGGAAGCCACACCGGGTACAGCGGATGCAGTATACCACATTGGCAGATGTGCAGGTGAACATCTGCTTGATGTGGAAAGTCTTCTTGGGGCCTGGGATGGGGGTGAGGGAGGAGGTATGGGGGCAGGTGTAGCACTTCCTGCGGTTGCAGGGAAAAGTGCCGGGTGTGGTGGAGCTGGAGGGGAGTGTGGAGCGGACAAGGGAGTCACGGAGAGAGTTGTCCCTCCGGAAAGCAGATAAAGGTGGGGAGGGAAAGATGTCTTTGGTGGTGGGGTTGGATTGCAGATGGCGGAAGTGTCGGAGGATGATGCATTGGATCCGGAGGTTGGTGGGGTGGTACGTGAGGACGAGGGGGATTCTTTTTTGGTTTTTATTGCGTGGACGGGGTGTGAGGGATGAGGTGCGGGAGATGTGGGAGACACGGTTGAGGGCGTTCTCGACCACCGAGGAGGGGAAGTTACGGTCCTTGAAAAACGAGGACAGCTGAGATGTACGGGAGTGGAATGCCTCATCCTGGGAGCAGATGCGGCGGAGGCGAAGGAATTGGGAATAGGGGATAGCATTTTTGCAGGAAGGTGGGTGGGAGGAGGAGTATGGGAGGAGGAGTATTCTAGGGCACAGTATGAGTTGTGCATGATCCAAAAGGTACATTTCCTTTTTGTTCTATGGAGTCAGGAAAAGTTGCAAGTTGCACATGCACAGTTTGGGCCATTGCCATTCTGGCTGCCCTCCCTCTGCAGGCATCGGGGATGCACGGTTTCATTTCAGTTAGCCAGCAGTGAAGGACAGCCCTTGAGCCTAGTCTTCACACCGTTCATAAGCTGCATTGCAAACACGCACATCCAAAAGAAACCACTACAGTCGATGTGATCCTATGTCTAGAAGCACATGTGAGCCCCCAGTTAATGTCCTCCACTTGAATACACAAACACTTAATTAATAGCAAATTAGTATCTACCCAACTCCAAGAGCTCTTGTTGCACAATGGCAGTCTACCTACCTCTGGGCCAGAAAGTCTGGATTCAAGTCCCATCTCAGCATGTTATGGCTTATGTTATGTTGACTTTAAAAAACACATCCACCTGACAAAGCTAATTTCTGTCAGCCCCCTACCTGGAGGCTGCCTGACCATCAGCTGTTTTACAGAGGTACATGGCTCTCAGAATGGACTTGCCACAAGGTCACACAGGAAAAATTCATTCCATGATTCCCAGATGTCTTGAATTAGCTCCTGGTCATTATTCTTAACGGCCAGTAGAGATACCAGGAAGTCAAACATCAAAAGGAAATTTTTTATTTACAATAAAAAGTTGTATTTATCGGTGCTTGACAGAGTATTCATGGTAGCAGGCCCTTGAAATAACTGAGGTAGGCTAGTATTTAGCATAGCCATTAAGCACTTACATTAAGGTAGAAATAATGGGCATGAACTTCATCACTCTTAAGCTAATAGGGTCTTTGCTCTTTGCTGGTCTTTGTGGTATAAACTCTGTATCCCATTGCTACCTATCATGTATCGCCTATTTATTCTGAAAATATTTATAATGCACTATAAACACTTAACTCTCACAAATTCACTCAATAGCATCCATTAAAACTTCAACCTGAAGTACTAAGGCACTGCACCACTAAGAAAATTGACTTTCTCATTTCACTTTACAATTCATTTAAACAGATATGACAAAATCCACCTTTCAGGCAGCGTTAACCGGAACTGAACAAGCTACTATAATTTCCAGATGTAATGCCTCTAAAATGATACAGTACCGAAGACTCTAATATTGATAACTGGATAGTGGCTCTCCCCCTCCATTTCTGGGTAATTTCAGAAACTCTCTGTTTTGGATATTCGCCTGAAGTTTTCAAAATCATATTCCTCCTCTTCAAAATCAAATTTAGTTAGGTCAGTCTCAATGCCAACTTGCAATTCTCCAGCACCTTTTCTGTGTCAAAACTCCTGAAAGCATGTTGAAGGAATTGTGGGGTGGATGTTTAAAGATTGAGGCACAGTTAAAGATAAATAGGAGGTGCAGACACACTATCATGAAATGGAAACAGCCAGTACTGATGATGGATTGAATTGAGATTTGAAGCTCAAATCTCAACCAGATGATTCAACCAGATCATTCTGGTCTTATTATATAAAGTATAAGAATTAAATGGTGGATTTCTGCAATAAAAACAGCAACTCTTTAAAAAAAAAGCAATTGCTACAAATGTACCTCCTGATAAACATCTCCAAACTACCTTTTCAACTTCACAACAAAAGGTACAAGAAACAATTTAATTTGCAATATATATGATCTGGACAAGTGATAATTTAAACCCAAGTATCCAAAGCATGCAAGGAGGCTCTTGTAGCACAGCAGTAGTGTCCCTACCTCTGAACCATGAGTTTAAGCCTCATTTGCTCCAGAGGTATGTAGTAACATCTCTGAACAGGTTGATGAGAAAATATCTCCAAGCAAGCAAATTTTTAATGTGACTAAAAATGGCCTCAAAAACATTCCATATACAGCCTTATAGTGAATACATTCTGTCTTCAGTTACTACACAAGCAAAAACATGGGACATCAGCTCTATTTTAAGAAGTACGGAATACATAATTATATAACTAATGGACATACATACACAAACTTAAGAGCACCTAGTAGTTAGTCATTCACACCATTTGTCACATTTGGCAGTTAAAGAGAGAAAGGAGGACTTGCAGTTATATTGCATCTTTGGTGACCCAAACTCTAAAGCATTTTCAGTCAATGAAGTACTTTATGAAATATATATCTTGACATGTAGGAAGTGCAGCTGTCAACTTTATGCACAGCAAAATCCCACAACAGCAATGGAATGATGACTATTAATCTTATTTTTTTGAATGTTAATAGAGCGATAAATATTAAACAGAATACAAGGGATAACATCTTCTATTTTTCCAAATTGTACCACGAGATCTTTTACATCTATCTTCAGCAGTCTAGCACTCCCTCAGTATTGCTCAGCTTTAATTTTTGTGTTGAAGTTCTGGAACAAAAGCCCTTGGTCTTGAGGCGAGAGGGATGTCAACTGTGTCATGGCCATCACAAGCAGGTACAAGCTATTTCACATTCTATTAAAAGATACAGGTAAGTTACACGAAAATATTACAGCTAGGTTTTAAATGTAGAGTTTTCAGCATCCTCACTTGCACCTAGAGCTAAATGAAAGAAAAATAAATGCAACTGAAAATTCTACACCCCACACCCCTCCCCCAAGCATAATTGCCCGAAGTACCTTCCTCAGTCAACTGCACATTAACTATCCTGTTAGTTAAAGTACTCCCTTAAATAAAGACAATACTCAAGGGGGTAGTCTGATGTGCATAACAAATCCAAAAGCAGCTCAACTGTAGCTCTGCCAACAGAAGAAACCCCTGCTGCAGGGCAAGAACAAAAAGGTCAGGCTTTTCCCCCCCGCAATGTGGGAAAATCTGTTCCACAAGGCATTCTACATAGTAGGCCAGCTAAAGACTGATGGAAAATCTCACACACAAGGTTATTTAAGTGAAAGTACCCATTAGCTAGAATTTAGGGAGCATGACGATAGTCCTCTAACCACTCCAACCTGATTCCTTCAACAGAACAATTTAGTACCACACATCCTGTACAATATGGATTTAAACCTTGTTAAGAGTCTGCTTGCAGACTGTGACATACCCGAGTGTTCTTAAGAAACTGAAGTCATTAAAAACCAAAGTGAGGAATAGACTGTTATCCATTTTATACATGCACATTTTCCCGCTGTTTCTGATTTCATCCAAACATTGTCATTTATTTCATTTTTCATTTATGGGATCCATCTGTGCATAAAATGGTTGCCAAAATGAAGTACTTTTGAGGACATGATAAAGTCTTGTATAAATGCAAGCTCTTCAAGTATGTTGTAGCAAGGAACACTCTGCCTGTTGCTTCAGTGGTTTGAGACCAAATTTACACGTTCACTCAAATCATTCCCTTTGCACAGCTGAAGGAACTCTGACAAAATAATGTCATGAGATATGAGGGAAGGGAGAGGGGAGCTTAAACACAAAGTTGGTAGGAAGTTTAACAGTCAGTGTTATAATGAAGTTACCACTTCAGAAGGCCATGAAAGTAAATATCTCAACGATATTGATCACTCCACAGGTCTAAAAAAAGAGTGCAGGTTGGAAAACACAGAATCACTGACGATCAAACTTCATTTTCCAAAAATAGCACAAACAAAAAAATACTGTGAAAAGAACATTTTTCTAAATTGGAAGGCTTATCCCCAGTGTTACTAAAAAGGTGACCCTGCAGGTGAATGCATTTGAAATAAGCTTGTGTTAAATAAAATTTCAGATATACTTTTCTATAAATAACTTTGATATGTTTAACATAAGAAAATAGAAGCAAGTGCAGGCTATTTAGTTCTTTTAGCCTGCTCTAACTTTCAATTTGATCTTTATTCATTCATGGAATGAGATGTTGCTGGCAAGAACAGCAATTGTTGCTCATCCCTCACTGCCCTTGAGAACTAACCTCATTGATGTGGGTCTGGACTCACATGCAGCTCAAACCAGTTGTTAAGGACAGCAGTTTTTCTCCTCTAAAGGACATTAGTGAACCAGATGAGCGTTTTTTTATGACAAGTGATGACAGTTTCATGGTCATTACCACTGAAACTAACTTTCAATTCCAGATTTGGAAACATAGAAGAACATTCAAGCCTGCTCCACCATTCTTCATGATTGTGGCTAATCATCCAACTCAATAGCCTAATCCTGCTTTCTCCCCATAACCTTTGATCCCATTCACCCCAAGTGCTATATCTAGTTGCCTCTTGAACACACTCAGCATCAACTACTACCTGGGGTAATGAATTCCACAGGCTCACCACTCTTTGGGTGAAGAAATATCTCATCTCCATCCTAAATCATCTACCCCAAATCCTCATATTGTGACCCCTGGTTCTGGACACACTCATCATTGGGAACATCCTCCCTGCATCTACCCTGTCCAGTCCTGTTAGAATTTAATTAGTCTCTATGAAATCCCCACCCCCCCATTCATCTGAACTCCAGTGAAAACAATCCTAACCTAGTCAATCTCTCCTCATACATCAGACCCGCCATCCCCGGAATCAGCCTGGTAAACCTTCGCTGCACTCCCTCAAGAGCAAGAGCATTCTACCTCAGAAAAGGAGACCAAAACTGCACACAATATTCCAGGTGTGGTCTCACCAAGGCCCTTACAACTGCAACAACACATCCCTGCTCCTGTACTCGAAACCTCTCACAATGAAGGCCAACATACCATTTGCCTTCTTTACCACCACACCACTGCAACATGGTCATTCTGTTGAGAACTCAATCTTGCCATGCAATCCCCACTTCCCTTGACTTCCCTTGGTATTCAAAAGTTGACTGATTTGCCTTGAATATACTCAATGTCTGAGCAACAACAGCTCTTTAGGATAGAAAATTTCAAGGAAGCACATCCTTTGAGTGAAGAAAAGTTCTTATCCCACAACTACAAAACTTTACTGAACATTAGTGCAAAAACCTAAGTGTCAAGGAGGGCAGTACAACAAGAGATGAAAACAAGTTGGACTTTGATTCAAGGCCAAGGCATAAAAAGATAATTTCACAATGGGTATTAAATCTAACCAATACATTCCAGCAAAATGGATGCCATCTCTTTAATACAAAACAATTCTGCAGTTCATTATACTGCATTATTTTAGCTGCTGATATGTTAAAGGCTCTGTTTATGGTCGTCTGTATCACCAGATGCAGAATTGAGGTACTCTGTGACCTTGTTCTTCTCACCGGGGCATGAAATTACAGTTGTGACACCTTGGTATTACAGTCATAAATACTGCAAACTGCATACCTTACAGCTATATATACACATTTTCTATTGTCTTCAAACATAAACCTGACCAGTATTTATTTAAAAGGGGGCGAAATTGCAAAACAAAGAATTTATTGCTCTATTTTCTTTCCTTATTCCATTCCCACAAAAGTTATTTTTTAAATTAGCAACACAGTACTACACAATATTCTATTAACACTGCCCACTCCAGCATCTGTGGTCACAAACGCTATTATAATCTGTCTGATTTGTGTTACATACAAGGTTTTAGGACCATATTCCTTAACATACTTATCAAATTGGTTTAGGAAAAAATTTGTAATCTTTGACAAATTCACATAACAATTCAAATCTAAGAAAATAAAGTCCATTGAAATTACAGTATTCCCTGTATTTTAATTCCAAGTTCATACCCTTTCTATGCCTCCCTTCTGTGGGGGAGGAAGAACGTGGAAATGTCAACAATACATCTTCACATTACCTAATAGAAACTTCAGATTGCTGAGCAAGGTAAATCTCTTGCTAATATGGTTTATTATATCATGGCAAAACATACCATGCTACACCTTAGACACAACTAGAAACACCTACAAACTAGAAGCGTGGTAGCAGAGATCCCAAATATCTTGAGAGACATTGCCTCACAAGTGAATTTCAAACTTTTATGAAATATAAACGTTTATTAAACCTCAAAAGGTTAGGATTCTTTTCATTTCAGCCTAAAAAAAATTAATTTCTCCTGCTTTTTTATGCAAAAGGATCAATAAACATGAAATTCCCTACCAGAGGCAACAGTAAAATCAAAATTCATTGTAACTTCATAAAAAGAAAGTAGACGAAGATTTATTTATTATCTTTTAAATAATAAAAATTAAAAGTCTGCGGGGAAAGATTAGAGGGATGGCATTAAGTGATTACATCTTTCAGGGAATAAGAGCAAAATATTATGAACACTGGAAATCTGAAAAATACTGAAAAAGCTGGAGAAACTCATAAGGTCTGGCAGCATCTGTGGAGAGAAAAATAGAAGTAACGTTTCAAGTCCAATATAACCCTTCTTCCGAGATCTTTTTTAATAGGATGTTCCAGAGAGTCAGCCAGAACCAGTGGGTTAAAGACCCTTCTTTTAATTTGTAAAATACTACAATTTTACACTTCAATTCAAAGAATATTTAAAAACTTAAAAATGTGTAGTTTATATTTCGTACAGAGAAAGCAGGAAGGAATAGTGTATGTTTAATTGGATAGTTGTGCTTTTATGGCAATTTTTAATTTGAATAATAAACTCCAATTGTATAAAGGAAACGTGGTATCTTTCAATTAATTCCATTTCTGTTGAGAAAATTAATTTTTGACATTTTTGTCATTTGTTAAAATCAAAGTCAGCCCATCTATGTTTGCCCAATGCAATTGCAATTCACTGATCATTTTTATTAAAAGTATTGAAAATATTATTCAAAGCAACTACAAGTTGCAAGTACATTTTAAACCATTCTGAAGCATCAGTGTTTCATCCAACAGAACTGTACGTCCTTCATGTTCTAAACTTACTCATTAAAAATACAAATCAATTTGTAGCTATCTTCAGCCATAATGGCATTCAAGCATCCTTACAAAAATGCACAATAAAAGAACAGCATCAGGAAAGATTCTCACGATAAAAGCATTTATTTAAGCCCATACTGCCAAAATTTCTCAAAACAAACAAAAATACAAATTCTCCTGCACAAAGAAATTGTCCTGAAAATTAAATTAATGGTGATTACAGTAATTTGGTTTCTGCACATGTAGCTTAACATTTTAAATATTACTTTTACCAATTCTTATCTTCAAAAGAACAACTATGACATTACAGGATATTTTTCTTTTGTAATTTATTTCAGAAGTCTCCTTCAGTAAATCTGTTTAAGTAAGTTTCTATTCCGCTTGCAATTATCTCCTTCTCTTGCCATTTTTCCTTCCCTAACATCCTACTCTATTTCAGTAACCCAACTTCTTAAATCTTTTAGTGATTTGCAACTTCACAAAGAAAAGTTCACGACAGGCAAGAAAAAAAATTAATGACTACTTACAATCGAAACATCAAGAGGACATGCTTACACTTGATTAATCATAGGGCGGCATGGTGGCTCAGTGGTTAGCACTTCTGCATCACAGCACCAGGGACCCGGGTTCAATGCCGCCCTCAGGCAACTGTCTGCATGGGGTTTGCACGTTCTTCCCGTCTCCGTGTGAGCTTCGTCCGGATGGTCTGGTTTCCTCCCACAGTCCAAAGATGTGCAGGTTTGTTGGATTGGCCATGCTAAATTGCCCATAGTTTCCAGAGATGTGCAGGCTACTTGGATTTTCCACGGGAAATGCAGGGTTATAGGTTAGGGGGATGTTTGGCTGGGATGTTCTTCGGAGGGTTCATGTGGACCTGATGGGCCAAATGGCCTGCTTCCACACTGTATGGATTCTACGATCTCATTAAATGCACTTTGTGTACTTTTCTGATGAATACTACCATAAAGCACCCATTGCAAAAAGACTACAGGGTAAACAAAATGCAAATAGAATACTGGTATACAGTAGAATACAAAAGTCTACTCAACATCAATTGCTCACTTTGGTTATCCCCATTCCTGCAAGTGATGGCAATACAAAGCTCTCCAATAACAAGATGCATTAATAAATATGGTTAACAGAGAAAAAAAAATAACAAGGTAAGTTATAGTTATAAATAAAAAAAGGATGCTGAGACATGGAGGGACAGACCAAAGGTGGTGAAGGAAGATGTAGTAATGACAGTTCTTAAAAGAGAAAGACAACTTGCATTTTTAAAATACACATCATGTCTTCAGAACAATCAAAACATTTCATAGCTAATAAACTACTCTTGAAGCATTCAAAAACTGTTGATTGCAGACAATGTTTTCCATAATTTGTCCACAGCAAGTGGCACAAACAACACCGATGTATGACCAGATAACCTGTGTCTACAGCAGTAATACTGGCTGCCAGCACAGCACTGAAATGGCACACTAGATAGTATGCTCATGTCTGGCAGTGTGGCTAGCATTACAAGAATAAGTACAAGCTGTAAACTGTGGGGTGAAGGAAGGGAATAATACTCCAAGAACAACAAAAACAAAATTACACAGCTGTTCAAAGTCTGAAATAAAAAAAAACAGAAATGCCAGAAACCCTCTGCAGGTCAGGCAGCTTCTGCAGAGGGTCATAGAGTCATACAGCACAGAAGCAGACCAAAGATCCAACTAGTCCGTGCCAACCATGTTTCCAAACTGCACTAGTCCCACTTGCTTGCATTTGGCCCTCCAAACCATTCCTACTCACGTACTTATCCAAATGTCTTTTAAACACTGTAACTGTACTTGCATCCACCACTTCCTCTGGCAGTTCATTCCACACACAAACCACTCTCTGTGTAAAGAAGTTGCCTCTCATGTCCTTTTTAAAACTTCTCACCTAGTTTTGAACTCCCCCACTCTCGAGAAAAGGCCTTTGCTATTCACCTTATCTATACCCCTCATGTTTTCATAAACTCCTATAAAGTGACCCCTCAACTTCCTATGCTCCAGTGGAACATTGTGGAACACCACTAGTCACAGGTCTCCAGTCCAAAAAACAACCTTCTACTACTACCCTCTGTCTCCTACCATCAAGTTAACTTTGTATCCAGTTGGCAAGCTCACCCTGAATCCCATGTGATCTAACTTTACTAATTAGTCTATCATGCAGAACCTTACGGTTTACTGAAGTCCATGTAAACAATGTCTACTGCTCTGCCTTCATTAATCTTTTTGGTTACTTCCTCAAAAAACTCAATCAAGTTTGTGAGACACGAATTTCCTGCTAACTATCCCTAATCATTCTTTGCCTCTCCAAATGCATGTAAATCCTATCTTTCAAAATCACCTCCAACAACTTACCCACCACCAATGTCAGACTCACAGGTCTGTAGTTTCCAC
This sequence comes from Rhincodon typus, assembly GCF_021869965.1. Taxonomy (NCBI): domain Eukaryota; kingdom Metazoa; phylum Chordata; class Chondrichthyes; order Orectolobiformes; family Rhincodontidae; genus Rhincodon; species Rhincodon typus. Next base: position 4,489,562 of record NC_063362.1, read on the forward strand.
GCTTCTCATTATAGCCTTTCTTAAAGAAAGGCACAACTTTAGCAAGAGAGAAACAGTGTTAACATTTCAGGTCCTACGATAGGTCCCAAATCTGAAACACGTTTTTTTTTCTGTTCACAGTTGTTGCCGGACAAGCTGAGTGTTTCAAGCATTTTCTGTTTTTAATATTATACGAAAGGATTTGGGAGGGGACAACAAAACTAAAGGAGATCATGGACGTAGAATATGGTGAAGCCACAAATTGACTTCGCTTTCCTTACACCACCTGCTATATTTGGCAAAACCAACACACTTAATTTCATAGGCATCCTTCAAAGGGATCCCCCTGTTAACTAATCTGGCAGAAATACACAATTCATCAGCATTTCACTCTAACCTGATTATGTCAATGAAACAGAGACCAATTTCTGATCTCCAGGTTTTTGGACCCCCTCCACTTGAGAAAATATGAAATGTTTTCTTCTTACAGTTTTTCTTGTTGGTTTCAAACTGCAAGAGTGAAATTGTGAATTAAAAGGTGTTCTTTGCAAATCAAAATCTTCTTGCAACTTGATTACTTAGAAATGTTAACTGTATATGGCAGTATAAATTGTACTTTCATCTCCAGTATACACGTCTGCTCATTTTTAATAAAACAAGCCCTTCAAAATGGTGACAACGCACCGAATGACAAGCACAATACAATGCACTGCTGGTTAGCATCAGTACAGATATTGACAATATTATGCTGAAGCATTTTATACAGTTCAATGACTTCTCCCACAGCTTTCTATAAGTAAATAAACATTGCATCACAATGCTTCAACATGCAATTTTCTGACCATATCGCTAGCACAATTTGTTTTTATTTATAAATTTGATCCAATTTTTAAGTCATCGTCCCTGTGTGTTATAGGCCTGAGAACAAACTACCTCCACAGAGAATTTTGAAGGGTGACATCACATTGTTCGTCTAAATGAATGGCTTATTCGCTACATTTGAGAAAGCACAAGAAAAAAAGTCAGACATCGCTTTGCGCTTCTAAAATGTACTCTGAATATTGTTAGAAGATGACAGTATCTTCTGATTTTCTACGTTTGCATATTGGCAATGTCTTTAGCGCTTTGAAAATTAACAAGAGCAGTGTTCAGCTTAAAGCCAAAGCTGTCAGCATTGATTTAAGGTTTCATGAAAGCAAATTTGATGTGAATTACAGAAGTCTAGCCTTGATATGCAGTTAGTTACATTAGTATGGGAAGGACACAAATGTCATTCACAGTATCTTATGAAGATAAAGCAGACTACTTGAAAATGGTACGTTTAAAGGTAAAATGCAGATACCATGGCGCAATAAACTGCTATCAAATTTCAATACATTTCCTGAAATGCTTTCAATTTTTTTTCCAAGCGACCTTTCAGTTAACCCCATAAAATGAAATTAAATTAACTCTTTAAGGACTACGGCAAAATTTTTCAGCAAATTTTCAGTAGTTTTCCCAAAGAAAAGGCTAATCACATTGTTTTTGTACAGTTCTGCATTTTTCTATAATCATGATTTTAAAGAAAACCACGAGGATGGATAATGGGAAAAAAAACAAACTTGAAGCGTACCTTTAGTACTTAAGCAATAGAAATCAATATAAACCATTCATTCCCAGTAATCTGCTTACACATCTTTTCTAAGATAATTCAGAAACTAGCAGCTTTTGATGAGTTCATTTCTGATGCAACTTTGCACTTTGAAGGCTGCAGATAATTCTGGAACTTGCATGCAAAGACATTTTAACCACTACACATAGAACATCGAAACTTCTACATGCAAGAAGACCTAGGTCCATCCAATTCAATCTCTACTATCCAATCAGTCACATTATACAACCAAAATGTGCAGTGCAAAGATGCGCAGGTTAGGTGGATGGGTCATGCTAAATTAGCCATAGTGTCCAGGGACGTGCAGGCTAGGTGGATTAGACATGGAAAATGTGGGGTTACGTGAGAGGTAGGGGGTGGGTCTGGGTGGGATGACTTTGGAGGGTCAGTGCAAATTCAATGGACTGAATGGCTTGTTTTCACACTGCAGGATTGTACAATTCTATGAAAATGCTGCTGTAACTATTCATTGAAATTAATCTCTATCAATTAGTTCACAAGACACCCAGACATAACATGAGAAAACCCCAGTAATGGACAGCTTTGAAAGCCACAAATTCAAAGTCACATGTTTCTCCATATGGTTGGGATTTTCCGAAAATCCCTGGGTTCTGGAGAAGTACCGGAAGATTGTAAAACTGCCAATGTGACACTCCTGTTCCAAAGGGGAGAGGGGAAAAAAGCAGGTAGCTACAGACCAGTTAGCCTAAAATCTATTGTTGGAATCTATTATAAAGGAGGTACTGTTGCCAAATTTTCAGACAACACTAAAATAGTCAGAAAGGCAGGTATGAGAGGGATACAAACAATTTACAGAGAGATATTGATAGGTTAAGTAAGTGGGCAAAAGATTAGCAAATGGAGTATAATGGGAAAAATGCAAAATTGTTCGTTTTGGAAGGGAGAACAAAAGAACAGAATATTACTTAAGTGGAGAAAACCTGCAGAAAGCTGCAACACTAAAGGATTGGGGTGCCTGTGCACAAAACATAGAAAGCTAGTATACATGTGCAGTAGGTAATCAGGAAAACTAATGGAACGTTGGCCCTTATTTCAACATGGCTTAGAGTTTAAGGGGGTGGGGAGTCTTACCGCAATAGTACAAGGTGCTGGTGAGATCACATTTGGAGTACTGAGAGCAGTTTTGTCCCCTTATTTAAGGAAAGATATCATTTCATTGGAGGCAGCCACTAGGTTCACTAGGATTTGCCCTGGTATGGAGGGATTGTACTTTCAAGCAAGAGCAAAGCAGGTTGAGACTGTATTCATTGCAGTTTAGAACAATGAGCACTGATCTCACTGAAATATACAGGATTCTCAAGGGGCTTGACAGGGTAAATACTGAGAGGATGTTTCCCTTCATGGGAGAATCTAGGACCAGAAGGAACAGTCTCAGAATAAAGGGCCGCCAATTTAAGACTGAGATGAAGAGGAATTTCTTCTCTCTGAGGGTTGGGAGTCTTTGGAACTCCTTGTCACAGAGAGCTGTGAGGACAGAGCTCTTGGGTATATTTCAGGCTGAGGTAGACAGATTCTTGAACAGTAGTGGAATCAAGGATTACAGGGAAAAGGTAGGAAAGTGCTTGTGAGGAATATTGGGTCAGCCATGATTGTATCAAATGGTGGAGCACTGAATGGCCAAACAGCCGACTCCTGCTCCTATTTCTTATTATGGTCTTAAAGCATGCTACACTTACTCAAAACATTATTTTCTGAAAAAAAAACTGAGTCTGCCTTTGAATAAATCACCACTGTATCTCTCCCACCATCGCCCTACCAAGTCTGTTCCATTAAGTAACCACTTATCACTGTAATAATGTTTTCATAGATTTAATATTAAATATAGCCCTTCTTTGCATGCTCCAATTTTTCTGGCTGATCTGCCAAATACCTTCTCACAGCCTACATTAGCTAGTTGCTTTAGAAAACTTAAAGAAACAATAATTCCACCTCTCCATCCTCCCCAATTTGGAATTTGCTGTCCATAAGGCAATGCCTCCTTCCCTGAAAAATCATTTTGGTTTTTCCTAAGATTAAAATATGTGGGTAAGGGAGGTTAGTTTTTTTTTAAAACTATCTAAGGTTCTTTTAAAAGCTTCTTCTTTTTAGGTTTAATGTCATTGAGCGCATACAGGAGACAGTATATGATGGTTAGTAGATTTAGAGAGGTTGTTACATGTCAGGATCAGTCAGATCGATGGGTTGCTGCCATGGATAGTAAGAAGGTTGTTCAGAAGTCTCGTGTAGCCATTCCTCTCTCAAACAGATACTCAGTTTTGGGTATTGTTGAAGGGGACAGTCTCTCAGAGCAAAACAGAAATGGTATTCAGATCTTGGGCACTAAGAATGAATCTTATGTTAAGTGGCATTTGTCAAGATTTAAAAGAATAATTGTTATAGGGACGCCCCTGTCAGGGGCACAGACAGGAGATTCTGTGGCTATGAGTGAGAGTCCAGGATAGTATGTTGCCTCCCTGGTGCCAGGGTTGAGAACATCTCAAAACAATTGAAGCATATTGTCCAAGGGGAGAGTAAGAAGCCGGAAGCTGTTGTACACATTAGTAAGAATGACATCATTAGGGAAAGAGTTAAGGCTTTGCAGAATGAATATACATGGTTAGAGAGAAGGTTAAAAAGCAGAAGGTCAAAGGTAATATTGTCTGGTTTATTGCCAGTGCCACACACTAGTGAGAGTAGGAATAAAAAGATAGGGCAAATAAATCAATGGCTGAAGAGATGGTGGAATGTGCAAGAATTCAGATTTTTGGATCATTAGGATCTCTTCTGGGGCAGCAAGAGGAGATAGGTTTCACCCGATTTGGAAAGGGACCGATATTCCGGCAGGGAGATTTGTTAGTTCTATTTCTGGAGCCTTTAAACTAGTGATTCCTAAATAGCAGTGAAAATAGAAAGGCAGATGAAGATAGTTCTGAATCCAAAAAAGAACAAGTTAATTAGAAAGGACAGATAAGAGCAAGTCAGAGAATGAGGTAACTCTGAAGAATTAAACCACACTTATTTCAATACAAGCGGTTTTACAAGTAAGGCTGATGAACTCAGGGCATGTATGGGAACATAGGACTGGGGCATCAGAGCTGTTACAGAAACTTGGCTGAGGCAGGAACAGGACTGGCAGCTCAATGTTCTGGGTTTTAGATGCTATAGGAAGTATAGAAAAGGAGGCAAGAGAGGAGGGGGAGTGTCGTGTTTGATTAAGGAAAACATTACATGTTGTACTCTAAGGTTTTATTTCAAAACATCACCTTGAATCATAGAACTGTAACCAGGAACAGAAAATAAGGGGGTAAGGGTGGTTTGGAGGGGCTGGTTAGTGCTTTGCCAGTATCGTTACTAAATCCCAGATCAATGAATCTTCCTGATTCTACAAACACAGAGGATTTATTGTTGTTCTCCAGAACATTGATCTATCTGTAACTCAAAATGTAAGATTTCTCACTAGGTTAATACTGCGACTAAATACTTAATACATCACTTTTAAAAAATTGTTTTGAAGAACAATCTATTCACTATTTTAGCAAGTAAGACTATCATCCTCCCTGCAATAATTGATCTGCTGGTGAAAAGAGTGGCTCAGGCTTAAAGCCATAGTAGGTCCAACTCTCAATTGCCGTTTTATGCTGATTTAATCAATTTAAACAGGGGCAGGAACATTACAACTGTCACAAAAACAGAAATTGCTGGCAAAACTCAGCAGGTGTGGCTGCAGCTGCAGGGAGAAAGCAGAGTGGACATTTCAAGTCAAGTGTTCTGATGAGGAGTCACTGGATTCAAAACATTAACTCTGCTTTCTCCTAACAGATGCTGCCAGACCTGCTGAGTTTCGCCAACAATTCCTATTTCAGTTTCTGATCTCCAGCACCCACAGTTCTTTGTTTTATATTACATTTGGCCTCAGAGTCTCTTGATTAGGACAGGGAAAATTGGATACAATTATGTTATCTGATCCTCAAGGCAGTTGGGCCTTCAGTTTTAATAGAAAAATGGACAATGGTAAAAACCACGTATTAGCAAGAAGCCAATACATTGATTGAAAACTGTATCTCCCAAATGCTCCTAGGGAACTAGAGTGAAGAGGGATTAAAGAGACAAAGGAAAATGTAAAATGCATTTGAATGACAGCAAGGGAACCTGCAATCTAGTTCTTAACGAATTTCCCTTCACGTAACTCGAGGATTGTAACCACCAACAACTGATTTCACCTCCTTGGTGAGTGGATCATTTTCCATAGCTTCTCATTACCTCAATGAGAGATGGGTTTCTAAAGTGGTGTGTGTATTTTATTTTAGAAGTGCGGTGAAATCGTGATAAATCAAATTTGGAGAACCCAAAATTCCAGCTGTGTCACAGTTGTCAGCCATTCCCGCCAGCAGACTAGGAGATCTAATAAAAGAATCTCCATGATAAGTTGATATTCCAGACTGGTAACTCCAGATCAGCCGAACTCTCTCAAGCTTGTTATATGACTCTGCCAACCCATCGAAACTCAAGAGCACAAAATCACAGCACACAGGACAAGCAGCATTTAACCCTGTAAAAGGATGTTCAAATCCTGCAAGTATAACTAAACGCGAGTTTGGAGAGGAGTTTGTTTGGAATTATGGCAATGAAGGTGGAGCTGTAGTCAAAAAATACAGGAGTGTGACTTAGGCATCCTTGTTGTCTCGATGTTCCAGGGATGAGTGTAGGACCAAGGAGATGGCATCTGCTGTGGACCTGTTGCACTGGTAAGTGAATTGCAAGGGAGGCTGGAATTGATGTGAGCCATGACCAATCTCGCGAAGAACTTTATAACTTATGAATGTCAGAGCCACTGGGCAGTAGTCATTGAAGTGTGTTACATGATTTTTCTTTGGCACTGGGATGACGGTGGTCTCCTTGAAGCAGGTGGAGCCTTCAGAATTTGGACAGTCAGCAGCAAGACTAGTGAGTAGATTAGGGAGTATATTAGGAAAAGGCCATAGGTTGGAGGGTTGGTAAGGGTCTGCATCAACCAAAATAGACAGAGACCAGGCTGTGTGGATGAGCAGGAACGGCAGCAAGTCAAAGGTAGCATAAAATTACCATCTCTTCTACCTTTTAAAAATTTATTTGATTGTAAAAGAATTTTCATTTACTAAGACAGGAATTTAGCAGCGTAAATAATTTCAATTTACAGGGTATGTTTTAATTTCTTTTGTTGAGGAAGGCTTTAAAGAACTAACTATAGCTTTTACAATACTTTGTTGCCAGATGTTGCCAGATCTGGAGGGTTTGAGTTATAAGGAGAGGCTGGATAGGCTAGGACTCTTTTCACTGGAGAGAAGGAGATTGAAGGGTGATCTTATACAGCTTTATAAAATCATGAGGGATATAGATAAGGTGAATACCAAAGGTCTTTTCCCTAGGATAGGGGAGCTCAAAACAACAAGGCATATTTTTAAGGTGAGAGGAGAAAGATTTAAAGTGAGCCTGAGGGGTAACTTTTCCACATTTTAGGATAATTTGTACGTTGAATGAACTGTCAGAGGAAAATTGGGTGCAAGTATCATTAAACATTCAAAACACATTTGGATAAGTACAGGAATAGTAAAGGTTTGGATGGATATGTGACAAATGCAGGCAAGTGGGACAAGTTTAGTTTGGGAAAGTAAGCAGGGGCAAATTGGACCAACCTATTTCCGTGCTGTATGAATCTATCGAACGGGAAGTCATGATTCACTTGAAGTTAGTTCATGTAAAACCTGATTTTCAGGAACACAAATGACTTTAAATGAGGACATTTTATAATATAAACATCTCGAGCTGCACAGCAGGAAAGGCTGGCTTTTATACATAACTTGTCACTGTCGTATGTTTCTTAAAGGACTGCAATACAGAAACATCAGTATAAGAAAAGTTGAAATGATCCACAATAAAAACAAAGATGCTGCAACTACTCAGTGCTTGTGAAATGAGAAACAAGAAACAGAAAGCAATAAAGATGAGCAAGGCATTAAAAAAATGGAAATCTCATCCAGAGAACAGTAGAACTTCAAGCTAGGCATTCCTGGAAAGGACTTGATAGTGAATTAAACAATCATACAATAATGAAGCATTGCAGATGCAGGAAATCAAATGAAACCAGAACCTGCTGAAAATACTCAGCAGGACGGTTGAGGAGAAATGGAGAGAGAAACAGCGTTAATATTTAAGGTCAATGACCCTTCATCAGGATAATTTCCAGAAATTATCCATAAATTTGTTTCAGCAATGGGTCCCTGGTAAATTCATCTATGCAGTACAAATAGTAACTGAAATCACTGGTCACATAAGGGAGTAATTTGAAGGCTGTAATCTAATTGCGGGGTTCAGATGACTGCGTTGGAAACTACTGAAATGACATCTGAACTTTTCTAATTCATTAAATAAGCAGTCATGATTGCTTTAAGTTACGATTATTCTCAGTTTTATAATGCTGGACAAAGAAAATTGTGTCAAAGTTGCAGGACAAAGCTTTTAAACCTTCAACAGGTAAACTTTAGTTTTATGCTAGTCTAACCACACAAACCACATTCATGTCGTCTGTGCAGTGAATACTACCCAGAGCCCAACTGCATCCTTAATCAGGAGAAAAATGAAAGAAACCTTTACTCCATTTTAACGGGAGTTATTTTGTTCTTGGGCAGGTCGGCACAGTCAAGTCTGACATAGAGCATGCTGCTGCACAGTAATAGATTTCTATCTTGAGTTTCTCTATACAATCATGCACTTTTAGTCTCAGTTTTCAGTTTTCACTGCTTCATTACCTCAATGATACAGTGAAGTCCCAAAGCTTTTATGATTAATTAGTCCCCATAGTACGCGCTCCTTTCCGTTAAGAATTGCAAAGATTATTTAATAGTACAGCTGCGCTATGGCCCAGGGCTCCTACCATTACAAGGGTTCAATTTATCCTTTGTAACAGATTTGCTAACCTGTAAATGGGCACCTTCAAAAAGTGTAAAAAAACTAGGATGTTATAGTCAACCTTAGTTACTACAAACCCTCGTGGACTAGACTTCTAACTTGTGTCAGGTGTTTAATCTTCAATGGTAGAGCTTGTCTATCAGTAGCAATGGAGCTACAGCCAGGACCACAGGAGGGAACTTTGATATATTACTACTGAATTTATTATAACAATAATCAACTATGTATGTAATGGAACAATAAAAACCAAGATTTGGACTGCACCACACACATAAGGAATTTAGTTGAACAGCATAATCTATCAGAAATGATTAGAGTCGAAGAATCTATGATAAACTGATAGCCTAAAGACCTAGTCTCCACTGCAAGTATTACACAGTCACTTAAGTCAATTAAAAGACTATAATTCCATACATTTAACTTTGGTATCTAAGAGCTGTAGAAATCTGTTTGTATGTTATTTTATAAAAATCAGGAGCTAAAATAACAAATATAACCAATAAGAAATATAGTATTACCACGCCTCCGAGTTTTCTTATTTCAATCATTGGATCTGGTCATTTGTGAGCACCCTTAAACAGAGTTTGCTGATTCTATCCATTAGCTTTAGATATTGGTACCGAAAATCAATTGCTAATCAAAAGTCTGGGTCCATCATCATCTGAATCTTGCGTTATGAAGGTGTTTCCATTATCAATATTTTTTTTTTGAGGGTCTGCATTTCAAAATTTATGAAAATTGGTTAATTTGAAAGACTGGCAGATGCGTGGACTTCTTTGGACTTTCAAAACAGCTACTGGAATAGAAAATTAAGTAGGAAACTAACCAGAGCTTGATAGACTTATAAATTGCTTGGATTTGTCTACAGAGAAGTGGCATATCTGTGTTTATAGTTGTTAGAGTTCTAGGTTTTTTTGGATACTATTGTTGGGTTGCAGCCTTCAAAGAGGAGAGAAGCTGCTCATCTGTCCCACCCTTTTTGAGACAAAACATTTCAGTCCATTGAGAGAAATGGAAAACAGATGTGACAATTCTCCTGAGAAGCTTCTGGAAGATGACTTCTCTACATTACCTGCACAAACTGCTTCAGAATAGATCCCAGTGATAACCACATGTACCCAGTTAGCATCATTCTATGTGTATCAGAACGTGAACCAAAACTATCTGGAACGTTTCAGCTCTTACTCTTACTCTACAAAAAATTAATAAATATTTAGCCCAAGTAAGTTTTTTTCAAAAAGCTGATCTTTGCAGGGACATTTTTTGTTTTTGAAGTGGTTTGAAAAAGTAAAGATTTGAAACAAAGAATTTCCATTGACTATTTACATTTCTGCAACTATACATTTTGAATCAAAAATCATAGCATCATACAGCAATCCTACACTGTGGAAAGCGGCCATTTGGCCCATCAAGTCTGCACCAATACTCCAAACAGCATCCCAACCAGACCCAGCCACCTCAAGCTATCCCTGTGATCCCACACTCCCCATGGCTAATCCACCTAGCCTGCACATCCCTGAACATTACAGGGCAATTTAACATGGCCAATCCACCTAACCTTTGGACTGTGGGAGGAAACCGGAACACCTAGTGGAAACCCTCAGACTTGGGGAGAACGTGTAAATTCCATACAATCACCCAAGGCTGGAATCAAATGTGGGTCCCTGACACTGTCAGACAGCATTGCTAACCACTGAGCCGCCGAACAGATGCACCTAACTGTGTAGTTAACAACACTGGCAAGCTCAGCAACCTTCACCAATGGATGAACCTGAAAGGGTGAGCAGGAAGGGGAGACAAAACAGGGGTGGTGTCGTTTTATTTTGTTGGACATTTGATGTGTCCTCTGCTACTAGAATGCAAGCACACCGGGACACTGAGTGACTCAATATCAGATTCCCCTGCATCATTGATGCACAGTGCAATAAAATGTTGCAGTACTAAAGAGGTTCCATTTTCTGATCAGACCTACACAGAGCCTAAACCAGTTAAATATGAAATATCAGAGTGCATGGATCAGTTTCCTGACCCAGATTCATGGGTTGTAAAAGCCCCAACAGCACAGCTTACTGAAGCCAAAAAGCTAACAGTCAGCAGCCTGCAAGTCTGACTGTCCCTGCTTCCTGCTTCTGACATACTCCAAACTAAAGTGGCTTTCAAGACACCTGGTGATAGCTTTCATAAATTAATGTATAATTAATAACCAATCATGTTTAAGGAATTATCAAACTATACATATAAACTGAGATAAAATAATTAGCCAATGGAATCATTTCTCAAAAGACTTTTACTGAGAGGATCCACTGCATTACAAACTCACTCAAAAATAATGCTATCGAAAGGGACACAAAGAAGAAGGCTGGCCTGAGACAAGATGCATTCAGGTTATTTGCAGAAGGACCTGTGGATATCAATAATTCTTTGAACTTGGCAGGGCAAATTGACAAAGCAGTTAAGAAAATATAAAGGATAGCTTTATAAATAGCAGCATAGAATACAAAAACAAGGAAGTCATGCTAAACGTTTACAGATCACTGGTAACGGCCTCAGCTGGAGAACTGTATACAATTCTAGGCACCCCCGCACTTTAGGAAGGATGTCAAGGCTCTGGAGAGGGTACGTGTTTCCCACAATGCTACCAGGGATGGGGAGTTCAGCTTTGTGAAGAGATTGGAATAGCTAGGATTGCTCTTCTTAGAGCAGAGCAGGATGAGAAGAAACTTAATAAGATATATTAAAAGTTATGAGTGGTTTCCAAGGACCAAGTCAGTCAGTAGCCAGGTCAGAGTTTTAAAATAGATGTTTAGAAGGCACATTAGGAGAAATTTCTTCACATATTGCATTTGAGATCTCAATGTTTCCAGAATATGTGGTGAAATCAGGTTTCAAATAATTTTTGAAAAGTCAATTTGTTACGTACTTGAAGAGGACTATGACTAAAGTCGTAGAATGTGAGACTAAATTGGACAGCTCTTTTCAAGTACTGGCACAGACAACTGACTGAATGGACTTCTGTGCTGAGAGATTGGATGATTCTATTATGTAGTCAAATACTGTGTGCTGATACTCTTCATCTTACAGACTCCCTCATAGTTGTGAATTATTATATTTATAGATAGCATTTTTGCAAAGTTAATTACATGCATTTACAGTAGCTATGAATTACATGCAAATATAATTATCTACATCTTTGATGTAGATCTATGGATTTACAAAACAGTCACATAATGTAATTTATTGCTGTTCAGTTTGAGCTAAACACAGCAACATTAAAAAAAATGTAGGTCTAAAGACTTATAGACCTTGTTGCATAGCTCACAAATTGCCTGTCATCTATATGTTCTAGTGTTTAAAGTTTCAGTTTTTTTCAGTTCATCTTAAAAAATTAGCAGCAAATAGCCTTTAATGGTGCTCCTGATATATCAGATAAGATGATGTTGTACAGTGATTGGCGTACTGAACCATGCAATACATATATCATTATATTGTTACACGGAATCTGTTTAATATGTCCTATCCCTTTGAGGTCAGGAAGTAAACTAAGTGTGAGTAAATACACACTGAGGTCACTTCATATTCAATGTTATTTGCTGTGGGGAACCTGGCAATTAGAATGCACTTTTAAGTTGAATTAATGCAATTCAGAAAGAGCCAGCATGTTAAAACTTCTTTGTCTTGTTAATAAATTGTGATACGTGATGCATCACTTTAATACATACCTAGCCAATCTCCTGTAACACTGTATAAAGTTGTTAGCTGGATATGCACGTTTATAAGAAACTGGATTGCCTGAAATTTTAGAAAATTATTGTAATGGAATTGTAACAAATTGGATGTGAGGGATATTAAAGGCCCACTGCATGAGACATGTTTCATAAGGAAGAGGATGGGAGGTCAGGCATAAGGGAAAATTTAAAGAATATAAATGTGAACTTTATGGGAGAGTTTTGATTTCATCATTGCACCAGACGGAATAATCATTAAATAATCATTAATAATAGTTGTGTTGCAATGGAAGACATTTGCTCTCAAGTGTAATAACTGTAAATACACTGAATTGCTTGCAAAACTGGAGATACATTCACCTTTCTTGCTGACGTTATGATTTATAGGAGAATAAAAATATTATGTTTCTTTTCACTAAAGAGGAATGAGTTGAGTGGGTGACTGGCATGTCACAGAAATGGGTAAGAAGCAAGAGACTTTTGGAAGAATCATTAAAAATAGGAAAAATGGGTGACCATCTGGTGGGAAAAAGACTGAGTCAATGGCAGACAATCAAAAAAGAGCTGGATGGGAAATAGGGGTGGAGCAAGAAAGTTAAATGTATAGTAAGGCTTTGCAATCACATACCATAAGGAACAAGGATTGACACTGTATTTTTAAATTTACCTTGTCATCCAGCTAGTAAAGTTAAAGGACCAATCGTAATATTATAATAATGGTTAAAGCAAAGGACAGTAGGTAATTAAGAAATTAAATAGAAATTTGATTAGATTCAGCTGTAAGAAAGAGTGATAAAAGTAGCGCAGCCAGGCTTGATGAAAATAAGCACCAAACACACTATTTTTATCATACTGAAGTCATCATTCCAATGTTACACAGCCTAACACTCAACTGCAAACTGAATTACCCCATCATCTTTGATTCTTCATCTGGTAAAGCAATCCAAATGTTTATCATTCTTAGAGCAAACACAATTTTCTATGATCTGTTTTAAATTTCCTTTTCAGTAATTTAAATTAATGTTCTCCTGGTTTGAATAACAAAGTAATATTCTGAGTTCACTTTATATATATCATTGAACACTTTACATATCTAAAACAAACCTCCATCAGGTCACCTCTTCAATCTTCTCTCACGCCTATGCGCAACCTTCCAGCTCATTCCCTTTATCTTTGAAGGTCATTCTTTATGTTTTGCTCTGAACTCCAAAAATGGTGGAATTGGAAGAACAACTTTATTTGAAGAATACACTAATGTTGGGTGTCTTCAAAATTCCCAAGACATTTATTTACTGCATATTACTAGACTGACAAAGACTGGCAGAACTGACATACGAAGAGAGACTGGATCGGTTAGCACTATATTCACTGGAGTTGTGAAGAATGGGGGAGGAATCTCATAGAAATCTATAAAATTCTAAAAGGACTAGACAGGGTAAACGCAGAGTATTTCTGATAGTGGGGGAGTCCAGAACCACAGGTCAAGCATCAGAATGGGGCACAGGCCATATAGGACTAAGATAAGGAGAAATTTTTTCACCCAGAATGGTGAGCCTGTGGAATTCTCTGTCACAAAAAGCAGTTGAGGCCAAAACAAAGTTTTCAAAGAGGAGTTAGATGTATTTCTTAGGACTAAAGGGATCAAAGGGTTCAGAGAGAAAGTGGGAACAAGGGACTGAGTTGGATGCTCAGTCATGATCATATTGAATGGTGAAGCAGTCTTGAAGGGCTGGATGGCCTACCCTGCTCCTGTTTTCTATGTTTATATTTTAAGCTTATGGCTCAGCAATGCGGAAAGATGAAAGTGAGCCACCAATGACTGAGATAAAGATCAATTCTCTTGTCAACAGTTTGTTTTGAAAGCTTTTTTTTTTAAAAAAATATTGTTCTTGGGAAACCATCCAATATTTATTGTCCAAGCGGCGTTGGCCTGGAATCAGGAATGGGTGGAACTAATTAGGCGCTGCCAATAACCCAGCAAGTTTAATAGGAGTTTGATGATTATAAACCCACAAATTACAGTTTGCTACAGTGTTGTTTGATTTCTCAACATTTCATTTGCTAGTCTCCCACCATAACCACCTGGTTATCATACCCAATAGCCCAGATAAGAGGATAAAGATGTGATGTGAACTCCTCAGGGGACCACAGTTGAAGTATATTTTTATGGGATGTGGATATCGCAGCATTTGGGCCTGTCCCTAACTGCCTTTTAATTGAGTAGCTTGTTGTGGCATTATGGAGAGCAATTAAGAGCTAACCACAGTGCAGTTTGGAGTCACATGTAGGCAAAACTGGGTAACAACTACAGATATCTTTCTCTAAAGAACATTAGAGAGCCAGATATGTTGTTACAATAGCCAGTGACACGAGACCAGCTTGCAATTCCAGATTTATATCAATTAAGTTTAAACTCTACCAGCTGCCATGAGTAAATGTGAATCCATGTTTCCACAGCAATAGCTTGAGTCTCTCAATTACTAGATTAGTGATGGAACACATTTTAGCAACATGTATCTCTGTAGCAGAATTACCTTTTTGTTTAAATTCACTAGTCAAAGCCTTCCCTTAATCATGTTAAGTATGCTAGAGTTTTAAAGATGCCTAACAAGATGGCTCAAGATCTAGCACTGAAATTACTAACACAACTACTTATACTTTCTGAGCACAGAAGTATTAGGGGAAGCCAACAGATGGCAAACAAATCCTTCCTGTAACAAAACTTCATAAAATTCCTTACCATGGAGTAATGAATAGTGGAGACAATGAACAAAACAGGCAAGTAACAGAATTAAGAGGTAACTAAATTTATGATCAAAAGAGCTTTTTTTTAAAGCAAGTTTTTGGAAGATGGTAAGGGCTGGAAATATTTAAAAAGGAGAAGTCTGAACTGCAGTGGTATTGTGGTTGAAAGTTCTCCTCTCAAAAGGTGAAACACAGGGAGAGGAACGTACATCATACCAGACTTGAAAGAGGTTACGTTCTGGGGCTAGGCTTAAAAAGACAGTGAGTGGAGATACTGGAGCAAGATGATGGAGCGACTCAAATGCAATTCTCAAGTAAACGTACTGTGGGACAGGGAATCAACTAAAACCAAATGAAAAGAGGCAATTATGAGAGTGCACATGTATTTGCTTTGGATACAAGTCTCAAAGTTCTGTAATAGCTTCAACCAACAATATTGTGAATGAAGAGCTCAGCAACAGTGGAGATGAAATCATTACACAGGCAGGCAATATTCCAGACTTGGAAGTAGCAGTCTTCACTACTGAACAGTTCCCAATAGTACAGAACCCATGACTTCCAACAAAAAAAGCAAGAATTCAACAAAACCATAAAAACTTTTACCATCACATCATAATGTGCCAAAAACTAACAATATACTCCAGGTTTTAAAATGTCTTAAGAGGGACATGCATCTCTTTATGACATTTGAAAAGGGAATTCCTCCCATAGTTGGAAAAATGTTAGCTCTATTCCCAAATCCTACTATTCTGTTGCTCCTCTGACCACAGCAAGGCTTTTTTTATTCATTCATGGGATATGGACGTCACTGGCTGGGCCAGCATTTATTGCCCAACTCCAATTGCCCAGAGGGCAGTTAAGAGCAACCACATTGCTATAGGTCTGGAGTCATACATAGGCCAGACCAAGTAAGGGTGGTAGTTGCCTTCTCTAAGGGACCTTTGTGAAATATGTATATACATTTCCCCCCTACAATTAATAGTATTCATTGGACTCTTAATTTTAGATTTTTATTGAATTCAAACTCCACCATCTGCTACGACAGGATATGAAGCTGGGTCCATGGAACACTACTTGGGTCTCTGGATTAATAGTCTAGCAATAATATGACTGGGCCATTGCCTCCCCTTTGCAACACAAAAAAAAAACCTACATCATCATTAATACAGATCATTGAGGTGATTTTTGCATTTTACATCATAAATGTATCATTGCGTTTCCTCCGTTACCATCTTCCAAAACTTTATCATGCATATTCTTTCCAAAAGCACAGAAAAACACAAATCAAAGTTTTGAAAGGTATTTCCAAGACTTCAATGCAATCAAATTGAAATTATTGGCAATGAATTTCTTCCAAAGTGTAAACAGTTAACTTCACAATAATTTACCTGCAAAGGCATGTGATCCAAGTTCAAGGCTGAACTCTAAGCAAAGTTTTGTCAAAACATGACCTCACATTTAAGATGACTGACATGTTCTGCAGGATTGTCAAAAGAATATTTGCCCAGTTTTGAACTGAGTTTAGGAGGAAACAGGCATACCTTTTCTCTTTAGGAAGGATTTTCTTGTTGCTAATGGACTTTGACGAACTCTTTGGTTCTGTAAAAATTTCACTGCAGTGGCAATCTGTGGGTTGTGAGAAATACAGATAGTCCATTCAGTTAGTGAAGATTAAACTTTTGCTGGTGTTCAACATAATTTACAAGATCGAGCACTGAGATTGCAAATCACTGGTAACAAGCTCTTTGCCAAGGTAAAAGCGCAATATGCAAATCATATCAGCAAACTTTGACTAACAAGCATTTTTGAACTTTATTTTGTGAGCCTAGTGGTTAAAATCATTTGCGCACCTTGCTATAAAACTGTGTTCAAAGGAACTTAATCCAGTGATTCATTCAGGGTTCATGCTCCACACTCCAACTGGAACTAGCTGATTTCAGCTCTAGTGACAGGCAGATCATTGCAATCAACTTTATGTATCCTGGGATAACGAAAGGGGCAGAATCACAGAAATAAAGAGAGAAAATGATGCAAATACTCAGCAGGTAAAGTAATATCTATGGAGAAAATAAATTTAAGACTTCGGTTTACTCTCTTCCTTATTTGCATAAGAAGTTTCATATGTTCTTTCTTTTGATTTGATCATCTGAAACAGATTACAATATTTTGTTTCCTTGATGTCATTTTTCTTCAGCCAGTAATCCCAATCCATCTCCCCGTTTCTCCGTTATCAAGCGCTGCTTTATATAAAAAATATAAGAGCAGCTCCCAGTTTAACCTCTCTATGAAAGAATGTTTTAATCCCTCTAAATTCCCCTCTCCATTGTACCTTCATTTAGGCGTGCCTCTGGGACCTAGACCATGACCTGACTTTCCTCATGAGTGACATAACCCTTTAGATTCTTGATTTTCTCTAAAAATCAGCATCTACAAGCAGATTTCAAATGCACCTGTTACACTTACCCCTCAACTCACCCATTTTTATTTCATTTTACAATTTCTCCATGTGATTATGTTATTTGTAAACTGACATTTTTGTGTCACTTTGTGCATTCAGATTGACAGCTTCTGTCCAATTCTTGTTGCAAAGAATCTGCCCTCTGCGTTTTTTTCCACTTCAATGTTTGCCCCTTCTACCTTACTCATTTAAATTCTTCCCTGCTGTCCCATAGTCACTCTTACAGTAAAATGCGAATGCATATGTTGATGAGATGATATAGAAAATGACTTAACATGGACATCAGCGGTCACGTGCTGTCAAGACTCAGACATGAAGAACTGACTGCACCCAAGAGATGGAATTTAAAAAAAATCAGGATTCTGTACATTAGTATTTTAATAAGCAAGTTTACTGCAACTCCAGAGAGTCAGACAATAGACCCTCTTCAGTAAGTTGCATCAAGGAGACAAAGGTGCATCAAGCTCAAAGGAGGGACAGTCTAATCTAAATGAGCAGCCTCTATACTGTATCACAACCCTCCCGCCCAGACCGCATGGTAGGCAGAATCCACGTGGTAGATCAGGCTTAGTGTCAGCTCAAATCACCATTAGGACACTTATTCAGTTCAATTCAGATCAAACCTACCTCATTTGAACGGCTTCCTCTTACCTCAAAATCTGCCTTCAGCCCATAGAATTCTCTTTAAATGTAATGATAAACCCATAACAGTGCAAATCATTAAACAAAAATAATGAAAGTGTATTTACATTAATTTGAAAATGTATTATTGATAGATACCCAAGAGCATCTGTGAGCACTTTCATGAGTTAGCAAGCTTTAAATATAACAGGAAACATGTGAGTTTTGATACCACAAAGCTTAGCATGCCCAGATGGAAACTGTTTTTGATAAATCCCTTAGAGAGGGAATTGTTGTGAAGTAAGGAATTCAGAAGTGCATATTTTTCAGTACATATCTTCCACTTCCTTCTTGGTTTATCTGCAGACTGCATTTTGTGCTTTACTTTAAAGAAATGCAACACACAAGTATCTTATCACAACTGTAAACAAACCTGTCATTTGTCTAATTGCAATTTAGAAACTTTATTGAAAAATAGATGTCAACGTCAGCATTAAACAGAAAATCAACTGCCAAATCTATGCAGTCCATTATGACATTTGAGTGCATCCATATGATACAGGCTGAACGACTTAATTAGTTTTTTTTGGGTAAGTTTTGTATTACACAATTTAGTAGAATGACAAAGAGAGATATCATTTAGGAAAGTTGTCTAGGCATAAAACGCATTACTCAATGCAAAAGGAAATTAAAGCAACTGTAGCCAAAACATTCAGTTCTGACACCTGTGGTCAGTCTGATTCAATTTTTAAAATCTTCTATAATTAGTTAAAAGGTTTTGATCGACATTTTTGCTTAAAACATAGATGATTTCAGAAAAAGACTGTCAAATTGCAGGGAAGCAGTCGTTAGTAATTTATTTAGAGAAACCCTGTTAAAAAAGGAATATCTGAAATGAAGCTTAACGACTGAAAAGTGAAGTAAACAGTAAGGTATTGAAAGTATGAGTGTCCATCTTTGGAAGGAATACTTTACATTGTAAGTAAAATGAAGGCACTACTCAATCAATAGGTTACACCACAATTGTTTTTCAAGACTAAATTATTTCACCACCATGCTCCTTAAACTGTCAGATTTCTATCTGGATTCTGCCATTCCTTTAGCTGGATATTTAAAACCCAATTTCTTTGGGTCACCACCTCCCCCATTCAACTAACATTTATCGAAGTTTGTAGGCTCTCTATTTGTAAGGATTTGTAAGAAACAGAAGGAAGTCTAATTGGCGAGAGCTTAAAATAAACAGTCTGTTCAACCCATCCAACCTCAAACAAAAACTCCACATGTGCATTTAGTTTAGGAAATCGTTTCAGCTGAAGTCAACAGATTCATCTGCAATTGCTCAAAAATCAGGAATTAATATACTGGACGAGCTAGATGGCAAATGTTGTTCTGAAATAAACACTTATGTGAAGGATAGAATTTCTGAAGCCATTGATTGATTGCATTTCATATGTGACATGAGGGAAGAGGCAGAATGCTCCTGTTTTTACCTGTTATATTGCACATATTAAAATTTATTTTAAAACCAGTACAAAATAAAATTATACAGATCTGGAAAATAACCGTAAAATTATTAATGACAAGCTATACATTTTTTAAAAAAGCTTATAATGTCTAACACATTTTGTCCTTTACACTGACATCATGGCTGACTACATGCAAGTTTGTCTCACTTGCACCCGAAAAGTTCAAATTTCACATTCATGAAACAGCAGCAAACTACAAAACAAATATATCACACACCAAACCATCAACAATGAGCAAGTGGAAATGAAAGCCACCAGTCATCAAGGTCAATGAATGACAAACTATAAAAGTAAGCAACAGCTACTACGAATTTTAAAAAAGGGCAAAGTGATTAAATAGCTCAATTTACTTCGATTAAATTAACATGTCTAGTAGCATTTTGAGAGCCAGGAATGTCTCTAAAAAAAATATCTACAATCAATGACTAGATGAGATGAATCAACCTCTTGGACTTATCACCACTAACTGAATAATTTAAAATGGTTGCCAACAAGTTCTACTTCGGTAGCTCAGTTGGCTGGATGGCTGGTTTGTGATACAGAGCAATGGCAACAGCTGGGGTTAAATTCCAGCTCGAGCTGGAGTAAGATTAGGGCCAGTCAAGGACAGTAGTGGGAAGTTGTGCTTGGAGTCCAAAGAGATAGGAGAGGAGCTAAATGAATATTTTTCATCAGTATTCACACAGGAAAAAGACAATGTAGTCGAGGAGAATACTGAGATACAGTCTATTAGACTAGACGGGATTGAGGTTCATAAGGAGGAGGTGTTAGCAATTCTGGAAGGTGCGAAAATAGGTAAGTCCCCTGGGCCGGATGGGATTTATCCTAGGATTCTCTGGGAAGCTAGAGAGGAGATTGCAGGGCCTTTGGCTTTGATCTTTATGTCGTCATTGTCTTCAGGAATAGTGCCAGAAGACTGGAGACTAGCAAATGTTGTCCCCTTGTTCAAGAAGGGGAGTAGAGACAACCCTGGTAATTATAGACCAGTGAGCCTTACTTCGGTTGTGGGTAAAGTGTTGGAAAGGATTATAAGAGATAGGATTTATAATCATCTAGAAAGGAATAATTTGATTAGGGATTGTCAACACAGTTGTGTGAAGGGTAGGTCGTGCCTCACAAACCTTATTGAGTTCTTTGAGAAGGTGACCAAACAGGTAGATGAGGGTAAAGCGGTTGATGTGGTGTATATGGATTTCAGTAAAGCGTTTGATAAGGTTCCCCATGGTAGGCTATTGCAGAAAATACGAGGCATGGGATTGAGGGTGATTTAGTGGTTTGGATCAGAAATTGGCTAACTGTAAGAAGACAGAGGGTGGTGGTTGATGGGAAATGTTCATCCTGGAGTTCAGTTACTAGTGGTGTACCGCAAGGATCTGTTTTGGGGCCACTACTGTTTGTCATTTTTATAAATGACCTGGATGAGGGCGTAGAAGGATTAGTAAATTTGCAGATGACACTAAAGTCGGTGGAGTTGTGGAAGGATGTTGCAGGTTACAGAGGGACATAGATAAGCTGCAGAACTGGGCTAAGAGGTGGCAAATGGAGTTTAATGCGGAAAAGTGTGAGGTGATTCACTTTGGAAGGAATAACAGGAATACAGAGCACTGGGCTAATGGTAAGATTCTTGGTAGTGTGGATGAGCAGAGAGATCTCGGTGTCCATGTGCATAGATCACTGAAAGTTGCCACCCAGGTTGATAGCGTTGTTAAGAAGGCGTACGGTGTGTTAGGTTTTATTGGTAGAGGGATTGAGTTTCGGAGCCATGAGGTCATGTTGCAGCTGTACAAAACTCTGGCGCAGAGTATTGCGTACAGTTCTGGTTGCCGCATTATAGGAAGGATGTGGAAGCATTGGAAAGGGTGCAGAGGAGACTTACCAGGATGTTGCCTGGTATGGAAGGAAGGTCTTATGAGGAAAGGCTGAGGGACTTGAGGCTGTTTTCGTTAGAGAGAAGAAGGTTAAGAGGTGACTTAATAGAGACATACAAGATGATCAGAGGATTAGATAGGGTGGACAGAGAGAGCCTTTTTCCTCGGATGGTGATGGCTAGCACGAGGGGACATAGCTTTAAATTGAGCGGTGATAGATATAGGACAGATGTCAGAGGTAGGTTCTTTAGTCAGAGAGTAGTAAGGGCGTGGTATGCCCTGCCTGCACCAGTAGTAAACTCACCAACTTTAAGGGCATTTAAATGGTCATTGGATAAACATATGGATGATAATGGAATAGTGTAGGTTAGATGGGTTTCAGATTGGTTTCACAGGTCGGCGCAACATCGAGGGCCGAAGGGCCTGTACTGCGCTGTAATGTTCTACGTTCTATGTTCTAGCTGAGGTTACTACGAAGAATTCTGTTTCTCAATATCTCCCTTCTCCTGAGGCATGGTGACCATCAGGTTAAACAACCACCAGTCATCTCTAATGAGAAAGCAGCCCTATGGTCCAGTAGTACTTTGGCAACTTTGCCTATAACATTTTAAAATGATTTTGCAACATATTTGGTGAATAAAGAAAGCAAGTAAACTTATGTGTTTAGGGTTTTTTTTAAGACTTTCATTGTAAAATGCTATGCTTTAATCAGATAAGCAATAAAAGTGTTACTTGTGTCACAGACAGGCACTTATTTATGTAGAAAGTATGGCTGCAAAGGAACGAAATTAATCAATCTGCAGTTTAAGGAAATTTCAACTGTTTAAATAAACAAAAACTGGCACTGCAATGGAAATTGCTTCAATCTGTATTTCCATCCTCCATTTCAACAGCCCAGCACAGCCCTCTGGAAAGTTTAATCAATCATATTTACAAAGGTATCCTCAAATGTTGGGGGTGGGAATTCCCTGAATAATTTAAAGTATTTTCTCCACAAAAACATGAAACATCATAGCATTCAAGGCTATGAGCATACTGCAGGAAAGTGAGACTAGTGTAGGTCAAAGTCTATTTTTGGCAGTACAGACTCGATGGGCCAAAGGGCTCTTCTGTCCTGTATGATTCTACAATAAGCAGATAAATGCCAATTATCATGATTGAGGAGGCACCTTCGAATCCTTCCATCTTGACTGTAACCCTTTTTCTTAAACTGAAGAAAGGAAGGATGACTTGGGTAACAGAAATTTATGAAAGTTACTCAACTGGATCATGGAGCTGCTTGGTCGATTGCCCTCCAAAAGTGTGATCATTTGCATGCATGGAGGTTCACTGAAAAGTGGTTTAATTTTCATTTTAACCACTTAGGGCCATTCACATACGAAATAGTCACATAGAAATAAACAAGTAATTAAACACTTCACTTTCTGTACTCTAAAGCATCTTGCTTTGCATGTCTACAAAAACAAGAGCACGAATGCAAGAGTAAATTTTACTTGTATATATTCCTTTGTTTTTTTTTTCTAAATATAAATGAGTTCATTCAGAAATATTGGAAAGAGAGTCCTGAACTATTTTTCAATGTGGCTCCATTTTAACACTTGAAAGTTAATGTCCAGATACAGTTATAGTCACAGAGTCATACAACATGGAAACAAATCCTTTGCTTCAGTCCACACTGACCATGTTCCCAAACTAAACAAGTCCCACTTGCCTGCACTTGGCCTATTTCCCTCCAAACCTTTCCCATTCATGTACTTTTCCAATTGTCTTTTAAACGCTGTAACTGTATCTGCATCAACCACTTCCTCTGGCAGTTCATTCCACACATGAACTGTGTAGAAAAGTCACCCCTCATGTCCTTTTCAAAACTTCCTCCTCTCACCTTAAAAATATGTCCCCTAGTTTTGAACTCCTCCATCCTAGGGAAAAGATTCTCACCATTCACCTTATCTATGCCCCTACTGATTTTATAAACCTCTGTAAGGTCACCCCTCAACCTCCTACAGGCCAGCGAATAAGGCTGCAGCTTATTTTTATAACTCGAACCTTCCATTCCTGGCAACATCTTGTTAAGTCTTTTCTGAACCCTCTCTGATTTAATAATATCCTTTCTATAGCGGGGTGACTAGAACTGCGTGCAATACTCCAGAACACACCTCACCAATGTTCTATACAACCTCAACATGATATTCCAACTCCTATAGTAAAAGGTCTGAGCAATGAAGGCAAGCACGCTAAACAGCTTAACCACCCCGTCTACCTGTGATGCAACTTTCAAACAAGCAAGTACCTGAACCCCTAGGTCTCTCTGTTCAACAATACAACCCAGGGCCCTACCATTAACTATACAAGTCCTGTCCTTGCTTGGTTTACCAAAATGTAATACCTTGCATTTATCCAAATTAAACTCCATCTGCCACTCCTCAGCCCATTGACCCAATTGATCAAGATTTCTTTGTAATCTTGGACAACCTTCTTCACTGTCCACTGTACCACCAATTTTGGCATCATCCACAAACTTACTAATCATGCCTCCTATATTCTCATCTCATTCACTTATATAAATGACAAACAAAAGTGGACTCAGTACCAATCCCTGTGGCACCCCACTGTTCACAGGCCCCAGTCCGAAAAACAACCCTCCACGCCACCCTCTGTCTCCTGCTGTCAAGCCAATTTTGTATCCATTTGGCAATCTCATCCTGAATTCCATGTGATCTAACTTTACTAATTAGTCCTCATGCAGAATCTTGTCAAAGGCTTTACTAAAGTCCATATAAACAATGTCTACTGCTCTACACTCAATCTTTTTGGTTACTTCCTCAAAAACTCAATCAAGTTTGTGTGACACTATTTCCCTTACACAAATCTATGCTGACTATCTCTAATCAGTCCTTGGCTCTCCAAATACACGTAAATCCCATCTTTCAGAATCACTTCCAACAACTTACCCACCACCAATGTCAGGTTACAGGTGTACAGTTCCCAGGCTTCTCTTTGCAGGCTTTCTTAAATAAAGGCACAACATTAGCCACCCTCCAGTCCTCCTGCACCTCAACCATGGTTATAGATAATACAAATTTTTCTGTTGTTAGGGCCCCCGCAATTTCTTCCCTAACACGAAACAGTAATAAATCATCACAGCTAACATTCAACATTTAATTAAAATTTACACATGACAGATTAACATACACAACATATAAATATGAAAATGTGTGTTTCAAAAAACTTCATACAAATATTATTTCATGTAGATCTTAACCAAGCTCTACAAATTCCCCAGAGATGGAAGACTTAGTGAATTCCCTCTCGACCTGCTTCCCAGCCCAGGAAGGCCATGTATGATCTCTGCTGTACACTGTTCCATAAAGGACAGGAACCCAGGTACAGCCCAGAGAGAAGCCTTGCAGCTGCAATCCCTCTTTGTGCAAATATGGGACAAGCATATTCTCATTCATGGCCTGCAGCCCAATAAAATGCCTATAAAGCAGTCTTCACGTACCAATTGGGTCCATCACTTAACTTCCTCTCTGCTTAGAAGAGGTTCCGATAGACAAGCCGGGCATGGCTGGAGAAGGACACCATCGGGCTTTGGTACGTGTGCAAGGCCCAGTCTTGGAGGAGGAGGAGGAGGAGGAGGAGGAAGAGGAAGATTAGGACCCCACCTGCTGTGAATCTCAGTTTGGGAAGCACTGACTGAACTGATGGAACTTACAGACAGAATAAATAGTTAAAATCTTATGATCATTGTTGATCAAGATTTGATTTGTCTTGTCCTGGAATGCTATACTGACAATATGTTTAATTATTATATACCAATGTAATTCAATATCATGTTTTCCAAATAAAACCATTGAAGCTGTTGGTTTATTTACTACCATTTTATTCACACTGAAACTACTAGCCTATATTTATAATTATATACATTGACAATTGTGATGTTCTCATTTTTACTTGATTTCTGAGTCAGGCACTAGGCAATCACTTCCTAAAGTTCTATTCATATTAGGTAGAGGGGTCAGACTTCAAGGGAAACTAGACAGCATCAATACTTCCGCAAAGATTTGTTTCTGTAAAGATGACCCTTTCTATCGGATTGATATATTACAGATTATTATAATCAAATTATTTTAGGAAATACTCTCCTATTTTATAGCACATTAATTTAAATGACAAACTAGACACCAAATTCAAAGGCTGCAAAACCTAAGTAAACTTTATAAAAGCGAGATGGAATGAAGTAACTATAAATTTCCATCTGTTTACACATTAACAACAAAGCACACATGCACGCACACAGAACAATAATCATGGTGCTCCCCCTAGCTGAGGCTCATCGTCTCCTTTCAAGCCAAAAGCAAAATGTACCCAGGTGCTTTGAATTGACTGCAGCTATTGGGTTATCTTATGAAAGTGGCACTTTTTCACTAATGGCAATGCTCCTGCAAACCAATTATCTTGTAACACCTCAAATCAATTATAACCCAATTCAGTTGTTTGTAGCTGTGTCCATTTATAGAGTTGTACATCATAACATCTCATTTCCTTTAAGGGGGCAGGGAAAGATAGGTTCTTGCTCAGTTAACTCCTCATTTGCCACGTTATTTTTACATTTCTCAAAGTTCACACAGCCTAGATAGGTTTAATCAAGCACTATTTACCACTGTATCATATTCATATGTTGTCAGACACAAGTATGGCGAGTGGGATAAGTTTATATCTTACACATCACAATGCTGTTTCTTGGTCTTGATCTTCCTATACTTCTATCGAAGGCCCAATTTTAAATTATTGACATAAATATCTATATTCCCTATAAGACAACAGAAAATCTTCCAAAAAAAAACTCAAACTTTCATTAAACACCTTCCAATAGCATCATGCTATAATATCAAAAATGGCAGTCATGCAGGATTACCTCTGGTAGTCAGAAAGTTCAAGTAACCACTACAGTGATTCAAATAACCTTGATCAGCAGTCTGCAGTAATTAATAACCACACAATATCGCAGAAGAAAACTTTCATGGAACTAATGTTACTTTACCATACATTGGAACTAAAGTTCATAATTTAAGGGCAAATTTGCACAACAGTTATGTTCTCACCTCTCAGTTAAACATTGTGGGTTCAAACCAAAGGACAGCTCCAAAGTCTCGAACTTATAACTCTCTCTGACACCTCAGTGCAGAGCTGTGGGAATTTGCACAATCACGGGAGCTGTCTCTAGCTAAGAGATTAAAATATATTCATTCCCTTCTTTATCCTGGCATAAAGATTCCATAACAGAATACAAGGAAGATCAAGGCATTTCTCCCAGTAATACTTCAACCATTATAACCCTGGTCACTCATTTAATTTCTATTAGGTGAGATCTTGCTGTGTCTAAATTAACAACCATATTACTTCCAATACATCAGTGATTACAATGCCAAAGTGTTTCATCAGCTGGGATACACTCTAATACACCCGAGACACTAAGATACATGTTTATTTTGCATGGATTACACAACTAAATCCAGAGTCCAGACCCAACCAGACACTACAACAAGGATCTTTGAAGATGTGACTCGTACTTCCTTACACTTAACATCCAGTCTGAGTTTTCATCTCCTAGGTACTGACACTGACTTTGGGTTGTCTGCGAAACTGAAACTTCTTCACATTAATGCTAAACTCACAATGCATTATAAATTACACTCCCCACTATAGTAAATAATCAGAACGTTTTAAATGAAAGCTGTTGAGAACAAAGGTTCCGACACAAGTTTCAATGTACATATCAGTCAAAATTAGAACCAAGGTCTTATCTACAGCCTTTTAGCTCAGTCTTTCACTGTTAGGACTGCAAGACAGAATTGATCGAAGTCCCAATCTATTGTGTGGAATTTGAAAGACTATCAGCATTTCGCTGAAAGAAGTCACAATCTCTGCCCCACCTTTTGTACTGTGCCTGGCCCCCAAGTATCAGAATTAGCAAGGGACTAAATTCTACTCACTTCCACTGCTGGCTAAAAGTTGGAAGCGATCACAAGTGCTCTGTGGTAAAATAAAGAAACAGATGTGAAAAATTCTGGTGCCAGCTATACTGAGATGATGAGATAATACAGCTCAGCAACTCATACTGACATTGTGTTATCTCCCCACTCAGAATCCCTTCTGAAATGTAGTCAAGCTGTTATTGATAACTCAAGAGCCAAAGAATAAAACAAGCTATTAATAAAAGCTTTTCAAGAAAAGAAGATTCTTTTGCCAAACTAAGTTATCTGTTTGAAAACCAATGTTTTCATGGCTGATTGAACACAATTTTCCTAAAATTATTGGCTGTTAGCCTAAATCATCCTTTAGGATGAATGTTCAGACCTTCAGGAGGGTGCACAGGAGATTTGTCTCTATGATACGAGGGAAGAGGGTCATCAGTTTTGTGGAATGAGTAGAGAAGCTGGGATTGTTCTTCTTACAGAATAAAGGGTAAGGGGGACATTTAATACAGAAGTATGCAAAATAGTTTTTTAACACAATTAATAAGAAAAAAACTGACCGATGTGCCAGTAATCAAAGTACAAAAGATTCAAGACAGAGTAACTATTGTCAACTGTGCTTGTGCAGATCGCCATCAGAGCCTACAATGAAGATGGCCCTTGTGACTAGGCATTTGTTGTCAGTCTGCTTCTACATGCACAGATCAGCCTATCATCCATGACGGCATCAGCCTGTTGATGGGATGTGGATTGACACAACGTGTACCGTAGATCCACATTACAGCACAGAGACACAGACAGTACATGAGTTCCAGATACAGAATGCAAAAACTAGACTCAAAGTATTAGCTATGAATTAAAAAAAAGACAAAATAGCATGAAGTGTACATAATTAGCCCTTAGCATGATCCCCACACTGTTCACAGAGTAGCATTCTGTCTTAGATTGCATAGCAAAAACAAAACACTGATTAGTGGTCTCACAAAACTGTTTAGAAAAGTGTTGTAAGACCACATTATTCTTGAATACAAACTTTCTAAAAAGTTTTGTCTTACAAATTATTTCCTGATGTTATATACTACCTTCATGTGTTTATTTTGCCAGTGTGAATAAATGGATGGTACCATCTTTGTGACAGGCAGCTACCATACTGTAGCTTGGCAATGATGTAGCACTGCAACACTGTGCTTCAGTGTGTGTAAACTGCACCACATACAATTGGCATTTTTTTGATAAACAGAGCCTTAAGATAACTGGCAAGAGAACCAGATGAGAAGAATTTTGTTTACCCAACGATTTATGATGGTCTAGAATGTACTCATTGAAAGGGTGGTAGAATCAGATTCAACAATAACTTCCAAAAGGGAATCAGATATAAATAGGAATTTGGAGAAAAAGGAGGAGTAGGCCATTCATTCTTGAAATAAAGAGAATTAGCAAGACTATTGGGAAAGAAGAGAGGCGTGGGACTAATTGGATCACACTATCAAAGAGCTGGCATAGGCACAGTAAGTTGTATGGCCTCCTTCTGTGCTGTAAGATTCAATCCATGTTGAATTGAACACTTGAAACACAGGAAATTGATTCCACTGAATCAAACAGTTTGTGAGCAATTCTGCAAGTTTAAACTTAAGCCAGCACTTCAAACATCACACCTTTTGAAATACTACATATTTGGTTTCAGATACTCATTTCCAACTAGCATTTTTTTTAAAAAATTCATTTAATGGTTATTGACAATATTGTTGGCTTACAACATGGATGTTTAAGAAAGCTACATAAATTACTTTATCAAAGCTGCAAGCTGTTTGATAAATTAATTAATCAAAAGATGATCAGTTCAGATGCTATTACGTTGTTGCTTCAAGTAAAAAGCTGGAAAAGGAATCATTAGCAAGCACGAAATTCAGTCTGTGCAGATCAATTCATTTTACACTTGACTGTACATTCATGTAAAAGTACCTTTTATGCAATAAAGGCTCATAACATGTCTAAACCTTGTTATGCCAGTCTCAAGTTCCTGTCAAACGATGGTTTAAAAAGAATGAAGCTCTATTTTAATTAGCAGGATTCATGAGTGATTTGATAACAGCAGTAGTTGCTTGAATGCTTTCATTTTGATAGGATATAGATATATGAAGTCAGCAGTTAGAATAGATTTGATGCAACTGGATATTTTCCTTTGCTCTTACATGTGACAAGTGATTATTATTTGTTTAACACTTTCACCTTAATGCCCCAGGCTTATTGTTATACAAGGAGCAGGGAATATTTCACTGATGTTCAAATCTGTGGGTACAAATCTAAAAACTTTTGATTAAGATATACAATCCTAAAGTGTTTGGCATTTATTAGCTTCTAATTTCAAAGATTTGTAGCTATCTAGAATACAAGAGTTTCAGGACTTAGGTGACTTATGCTATTCTAAGTATCAATGCCCTGGATAAGTGACTCAGTGGGAAAAGCAAAGTTAACTTGGAGGTGTTTTGTTGAAATTTTAGTCACATAACCTTAACTTTGGGTACACATGCTGTCTTCTCATTATATCTTAATGCACATAATAAAATAGTTGCTCTGGTCACAAATATTAAACAATATGCCACTCTGAACAGTCTATTGTTTTAAAAACTATATCTCTAATGGAATCAAAATGGGGTCATCTGATCAATGATTCTAAGAATAAAGCTCCTTGTCAAAATGAGTAAACACAACTTGGTATGGTTCATTGGTACAGCACTGGCTCCACTAACATTGACACTCCCCGTTGGCAACAAATCGCATAAGATTACAATGTATACACAGCACAGAAACACGCTATCTGGTCCAACCAGTTGATGTCAACACTTATACTCCTCCTGAACCACCTCCTGTCTTTCCTCAACTAAATCTGTCAGCATAACCCTCTATGACCTTCTCTCTCATTTGCTTGTCCAGCTTCCCCTTAAAATGCATACCTATACCATTCACACCAATCATTTCCTGTGATAGAGAGATACACATTCTCAACACACTTTGAACAGAAGTCTCCTCTGAATTCGCTATTCAATCATTTGGTGACTATCTTAATAGCTTCTGGTTATGCTCTTCCCTACAAGTGGAGACATTTTCTTTGTATCAACTTGATCAAAACTTTCATCATTTTATAACGATTTATTAGGTCACTCCCCCAGTGTTATCCCAAACCCCAGCCAACAAAAAAGAAACCTAGTCTGTTCATGCTTTCCTCAAATAAATGCCTTGCAAATGGTCTCTGCACTCCCTCCAGTGCGTCCACATCCTTTCTATAAAAGTGACTAGATATACACACAGGGCTCAAATCCACCAGTTCAGTCAGGTCATCAGGAACAACATTAACTTAACGACCCAATAACAGTCATTTTTTTTTTCATTTATGGGATTAATTTGTCGCTTGCTGGCCAGCATTTATTGCCCGTCCCTAGTTGCCCTTGAGAAGGTGGTGGTGAGCTGCCTTCTTGAACTGCTGCAGTCCACTTGCCGTAGGTTGACCCACAGTGCCACTAGGGAGGGAATTCCAGGATTTTGATCTAGCGACGTTGAAGGAACGGCAACATATTTTCAAGTGAGGACGGTGAGAAGCTTGGAGGGGAACTTGAAGGTGGTGGTGTTCCCATGTATCTGCTGCATTTGTCCTTCTAGATGGAAGTGGTTGTGGTTCGGAAGGTGCGCTGAGGACCTTTGGTGAATTTCTGCTGTGCATCTTGTAGATGGTACACACTGCTGCTGCTGAGCGTTGGTGGTGGAGGGAGTGGATGCTTCTGGACGCAATCCCAATCAAGCAGGCTGCTTTGTCCTGGATGGTGTCAAGTGTTGTTCAGAATTCCTGTAACAACCAAGTGTCTGCAGAGCGGCACTGTCTAGTGAAGTATCGCAGGCCACACTCGAAGGTTATAAAAATGGGAAACAAAACCTTTCAGAGGGAAAACAGGGATAGGTAACATGCAATAAGCAAAGTTAAAAAAATTGTGTTACTGGCTTTAAGTCTAGCCAAAAATCAGATAAACGTGCCGAAGGCTAGCCACCATCTGCCTTGAGCAGCCGGATTCAACACCAAGCTTATGCATTTTACCATATGATGTTTCTTTGCATTGTATAATTTTAGAAACAGTGATGAAAAGTGTTTTACAAATAAAACTCCTCCATCTCAAAGAATTAATATCATATGATTTCATAGTACATCAGGAACTGATAATGCGCAGAATTCTCATGGCTTTTTATGAAATCTTAAAATAAATGTGTTTACTATGACCAGCAGGTATTAGACTGCAGAAAACAAACAGGCCAGTTTCTGAAGATACTCATTTCTCTCCTCCGCCCTTCTATCACAAAATGGCTTGCATCAGACATGAGGAGGGGTAAAAAAAAATAGAATGTTCATATCCAACTGAAACCAGCATTCAACAAAAACTCTAATAACGTCATCTTGGATACATAATGGAACATCTATTCTCCACATCCCACATTGTCCATGATTTCCCTTCCTAAATGACAGGGCATCAGTGGAAGATGGGCCTGCTAGTTATTTCTGACAGTAGATCAGCTGGCACCGAAATAGAGAATCGACCGCCTGATAACTGTCTCATAGAAGAAGGTACCAAATTCCTAGCTGCAATTTCCATTGGCAGAACCAGCACAAATTCAAGACAATTGGATTAAATGATCCCACCAATGTCCTTTAGCTGCAAATATCAGCACTGAAGACAAACAGACTGAATCACTCTGCCACCTCCATGTAGACCAGTTGATCGACAACAGTAAAGCATCTCCCTTTTTTGTTGAGGTCAGGTACTCTAAAGGGCAGTGCGTGTTGAAAGTGTGGTAACCTTTGGTGTGTCACTTAACATGTACTCTATTAAGGGGTAGGCGATGGCCTAGTGGTATTTATCTCTAGACTATTAGTCCAGAGACCCAGTTAATGCTCTGGGGACCTGGGTTTAAATCCCATCATGGCAGCTGGTGGAATTCGAATTCAATAATAATCTGACATTAAGAGTCGAATGATGACCATGAAACCATTGATGATTGTCAGGAGAAATGCATCTGGTTCACTCATGTCCTTTAGAGAAGGAAATCTGCCATCCTAACCAGAATTAATATCATATGATTTCACAGTACATCAGGAACCAATAATGTTAAGAATTCTCATAGCTTTTTTATGAAGTCTTAAAATAAACCAGAGGTGGGGTTCAGATGGAGGGAGTGTGCTGGAGGTGGATGAAGACATCAATGGGACGGATAGGGGACTCTTGTTGAAAGAAACGGACATGGAGGCAGAGTCAACAGAAGAGAAGTTCAACGTCATATCTGACCCGAAATATCATTGAGATGGGGACGCCGAGGGATAAAACTAAGATCTTTGCTGTTGTCGGAATGTGCAGCAGAGCACTGAAGGTCAGAAGGGATAGTTAATATTCAACAAGAGGTGGGGGTAAGAGAGAAGGATTGAATCAGAGGGGTGGGGAGGAGAGAGAGGTTCCAGAAGGGCGTGGGTATCTCCGAGTTGTTGTAGTTTGCATTCCTTAATCCCAAAAGAAAGAAAAAAAACTTCATTAGAACATCAAATGAGCCAGAGCATGAAGTGGAACTGGGGACAGGGTAGCTCTGAACCAGGGTGAAGTGGCGCTGATAGAGAGAGGGGTTGAGAGTTTGCAAATGGTGGCTCACAGCGCTGAGTGTAGCTCTGAGAATGCAGCAAGAATAGCTGACTGAAGGCCGTTGTCCATCAAAGAGAAACCTGTGATCCTGGGTAGATTTAAAATATGAAGGATGAAACTTCAGTTGGAATCTATGTGGGGTGAGTCTGAGCCAGAGACACAGACAGTCACTAGGGAATTAAATCTAGCCATGGAAGCAAGTTTTTGCAAAGACTTTGTCACTACCAGGACAGAAGGGTTAGAATGGAAATCCTATTGGAGACAGGGGCAGAACTTCTTCAAGTTGGGCACACCTGGAAGAGATGTAAATGGAGTTGGGGCAGAACGTGGACACACATTCCTGAGGGCACAAGGAGTATAGTAGGGGACTGAATATACAGCCTTGCAGGGCACCAGTTTTGAGGATTATGGTTGGGGACGTGTTGTTGCCTATTCTGATTGATTGGGGTCTACAGGTCAAGAAGTCAAAAGATCCAGTTACTGAGAGAGGGAGCCGAGACCTAGATCTCGGAGTTTAGAGATGAGTTTATTTGGAATTATGGTGTTGAAGGAGGAAATATATAAGTAGGTGCCTGATGTAGGTATCTTCATTATCTAGATGTTCCAGGGATGTGTGTAGGGCCAGGGAGATAGCGCCTGCTGTGGACCTGTTGTGCCCGGTGAATTGCAAAGGATCAAGGCAGTCTGGAAGACTGGAGTTGATATGAGCCATGACTAAACTCTTGGAGCACTTTATAATTATGGTGGTCAGAGCCAACAGTGGTAGTCATTATGACATGCAGCATGATTTTTCTTTGGGACTGGGATGGTGGTCTTCTTGAAGCAAGTGGGGGCTTCAGATCCTAGCAAGAAGAGACCAAGGAAGTCTGCAAATACTTCCGCCAGCTGGTCTACACAGGATCGAGTGCATGGCTGGGGACTTCAGCCTAGCCAATCGCCAGTCCAGGCCGAGAGGTATTTAAATGTCAGGATATCATCAGCAGTATAACTAGGGGAATGTCAATCATCCACTAAATTCCATGATTTACGAGAAGAGGCTGCAGATTCCATTTAGACATGTGGTCAAGATTTCACTACAGGTATCCCCCATTTAGATATATGCTAAGCATCAAGCGCACAAACCAAATCAACATAAAAAAGGATAACAAAAACTTTTTTTTTTAAACTGTATTTAAAACAGCTTCCCAAGAAATGTGTTAATTAAATTACGTATTTCGGTAAAATTAAAAATAAGGAGCGGGCCCCTCCTTCTTAATCAGACTCTCAAGCTAAACAAGACTTGGCTGTGTAGTGGCAAGATCCCTAAAGTTTTCTACTGAAAAAAGTGTCTGCAGCATGCAAAGTGATGGTAAAGGGTTAATTTTCAGAGATACAAGGATAACTTATGCCATATCGCGCCACAATGAAAGATAATGCAATTTGACAGCGTAACCACTCTCATCTATCACTGGATCTTTGAGACATCCAGTTACTCAATGTGGAGGTGCTAGCATTGTTAATTCTGTAATCCAGAAGATCTGCATAAAACCTCCTGCTCAGCCTATGGTTATGTACAAGGCAGTTAGTACTGTCACATAAATGTACCTGGAGGAGCGAAGAGAAAAAGAGCAAGGACCTTCTGCTGTGAAATTGCTTTTAAAGCCTCAGTTGGAGGAGTTTACTTTACCCTCCCTCTAAGGCTAGTACACCAAACACTATTCACTGGCTGAAAATACAGGCAGTTAATCCAAGTTTTTGCTAATGACAGTCTGGAGCCAACAATTAGAAAGCGCACAAGTAAATAAAACCTTATTCCATTGCTCCTACCACCCTGTAGGAAAGAAAGTGCTTTCTGTTTGCAGCCAACTGGCTGAGTTCAGAAGCTTTTCACATGGAGGGAACCACTACCACAAATCTGCTTCTGCTTGTAAGCTAGCACTATCATGTCAGAAACAGTTCTTTTCCTGTATCCTGCAAAGTTTATATTCATTGAAATATTCATGTTCTGTGCAGGTTCACCAAAAACCACACAAGTAGTTTGATTCGTGAAACACCTGTAGTAAAGGTACACATTCACACCTAGTTCCAAGCGAGCAATGACTGAAAATTTGATTGAACAGGATGCTTTACTAATCGGCATTCAAAAACGCATAAGTGTTTACAACTGACTCCTGTAAACCCATCTCAAAATGTAGTATTTTTAAAAATGTGTAATTTCTATCATAATGAAGGAGTTCCACAAAATGAGCTTTTCAGACCCAGTGAGAATATGGAATACTATCTATGAAGTTAGCACATCATTAAAAATCCGGTTGCACTCCATTCAAGACAGTATACCTTTGCAAAGGTACTTTCAGTGAGGCTATCAGGGTAGAAATAGAAGCTTTCTTCAATTCATTGATTGCTTATGGACTGCACTCCAAGAATGTGTAGAATGCAAGGATGTGAGCAGCACTTTTTGGAGGAGTATTAAATCACTAGCAAGGCTTCTGGATTTCCATGTTAACCTGCACATGTACACAATCGACGTTTCTAAGTTTTAGAGCAGTAATTAATGATGGAAAGTGCCAACAGTTTCATGATCATTGCAAACATCAGGCTATTGAGTCTTTTGCACGTGCTCTCATACATGCTTTTCAAAAGGTAGGCCAAGGAGTCAATTAGTAAGAGGTACTTAGAAACACAAATGTCAGTAATGTTCAAGCCGACTTAAACTAATTCAAATCAATAAAACATCCTTCATAATACAGTAATACAAAACAACAAATGCACAAAGCTTGCTCAAATAGCTTAACTTGCCTGACAAACAAAATGAAAGGTCTGAAACATCCACTCTGCTTTTCTTCTTCATAGATGCTATCAGACCTGGCAACTTGTGTTCATAATTCAGATTTCCAGCCTCCATGGTCTTTTGTTTTAAACTTCTAGCCACTATAACCACATTCTAACTTCCTGTGCAACCTTTGCAGCGACAGACTGCCTGATCGTTCTCCATTTTTTAAAAACCTGATCAATGGCATGCACCTGTTTTACTTTATCGCAACATCCACAAGCTAACAGAAGGACCCAAGACAGATAATCCTGGTCAAGCATCCGAACCAGAGACCTCTAAACAAAACAGTCCTACAATGTTTACTGGTTTCCAAGATAGTCTTTGGAGAAATGTCTAGCCTCACTCCTTTGCCCTTGCCCTTTTCACAACTCTCTTTGGTCTACTGGATGATTGTCTCAGCCAATCCTAAATGTTATACTGAATCACCATCTTGAATAGGCATTCAAGAGGGCATTGAATTGTTTTTGGATAATAATGGTATGCAGGGGTATAGGGAAAAAGGCAGGAGAGTGGCATTAGATAATACAGCTGAACTAGATAATAGAGTCAGTGTAGGCACGATGGACCAAGTGGTTTCCTTCTGCACCATAATAATTCTGTGACTCCAAATGCCTGCAGTTTTTAAATGTAACCAAGACCCTTTCACGTAGAGTGTAAGCAAATTCCTTTTCAAAAGTCTAAATGCACCAATGCCAGCCCCAAGTACCCAGTCCGATAAAAAGAGTTAAATTTGTCCTTACGTTGCTGTAACTTGTGTGTGTGAAAAATGGTTCTATATTTCTTTACATCACGACTGTAACTACAATTGAGAGGTAATTTTTTGGTGGTGAAGTCCCTTAGGAATCACCTAAAGAGGAGAAAATCAATACAAAAATGTGCATTTTTTTCTTTTCTTTCCTATTTAACAGCCTACCTAAGCTCAAATGTGAACTATGGCAAACTGCAAAGGATATTGGAGACTTTGCAAGCCCACACAATGGTACTTTGGTAATTATTCAACAGCCTTCAGCAAAGGTGGGAGAACATTTATTAGAATTAATAGAATAGGTAGTGAGTAACAAAGCCTTGCTCTTGTCTTTCGTAAAAGTGTTCAACTTCTTGCATTTGAGCAAGATTTTCAGGTAAAGCTAGTCTTGTCTCTCACCCATAATGAATTTCTTGAGGATTGGAACTACTGCTGGAGAAAACCAACTGATTCTGCTTCACAATGTTTTTTTTATTTTACAAACTCCACAAAAACTGCCGGTTAGGCACAACACACATGATATAAGCTTTTGATTGGGTGCAACAGTCATGAAAATAATGCAAATGTATACAGATGAGAAAAGTAAGTTCTGCTGGTTATATGCCAAACTTCAATAAAAAGAAAAGCTCAATTCTGTTTTTTCTGCATATTTGCATACAAACGTACCCAAAGTACCAACTACAATATCCTTCTCCTCTAAAAATAAACCTTTCACACAATGTTAATTCTCCTGTACTCATATAATGGAAATAGGTATTTCCAATGTTTATTTAGCGCTTCTCCACTCATTTGCTTTGTAAAACATACATTCCTCATACTCACATTCATTGTTTGCAGCTACCTAGAAGAACTAGTGTAAGAATATACAAAAGTAAGACTTTAACTGTTAGAACTCAATTTACAGAATTGACCCTAGTTATGATATCGTATCCAGAAAACCATTATAAGAACATTTCAGTAGATTTTTTACACATAACTTCCACTTATCGTGTGTTTCTAATTTACCTTCAATACATATGTACATATTACAAACTTAGAGAAAGGATAGGAAAGAACATATCCATCAAATCCACTCCTTCAGGTAAGGTGCAGCCATATATACTTCAAAACCTTCAGTTGATAAGTTGTGAGGTTCAAAACACTGGAAACTCAATATTTCAGGGTATCCGACATTTTGAAAGAATAGGCAAAAACACAAAAGGTAGTGAGGTAGCTTTGTTAATAAAGAGAGGTATCAGTGTGGTGGTCAGTAGTAACATAGGTGGAATAGATTGTGATGCGGAATTAGTATGGGTGCCCGTAAGGAATAACAAGGGAAAGACAAGGCCTCCGAAGCATTGCCTCAACTTAGAACAAAGCATAAATCAGTAAATAACGGAGGTATTTGAGAATGGCACGTCTGTCATGGGATCTGCATACTGACTGCACAAAAGTGCATGGGTAATATGGAAGACAAATTTGTAGATTGCATCAAGGATTGACTTTTAGAGGAGTACATTGCAAAACCTACAGGAACAGGCTATTTTAGATCTAGTAATGTAAGGAGAAAGGATTAATAAGACAGCTCAAAGTTAAAGATCCTCTACGGGTTAGTGATCACAACACAGTAGAATTTCAAATTCAGTTTGAGGAAGAGCAGCTCCCTGGTTTAGTGTCCTTCACTTGAATAAGAGCAAATACAGAGGTATGAAGAAGGCTGTGAAAATAGACTAGGGGAAGGTCAGTGGATGAACAGTGGCAGACATCCAAGTAGATATTTCATAATACTCAGCAAAAATTTATTCTGGTCAGAAAGAAAGACTTGATAAGAAGGATGAGCCACCCATGATTAAAATAGGCAGTTTAGGAGAGAATCCAAACCAAACATAAGGCATACAAAGTGGTGAAAACTAATGGCAATCATAAGATTGGGAAATTTTAAGAACCAACAGCTGATGACTAAATAGCTAACATAAACAGGAGAAAATTGATTATGAAAGTAAATTAGCAAGATAAACAAACAGCAAGAGCTTCTATGGGTATACGAAAAGGGAAATAGCTAAAGTAAGTGAGAGACCCTTGAGAGATGCAAATTGGGAATTAATATCAGGGATTAGGGAAATGGCAGTTAATTTAAAACAATATTTTGCTTTGATCTTCATGATGCAGGACATCGTAAACATGCCCAAGATATGTGATAAGCAAGGTGCTAATGGGAGGAAAAATCTTGTAACAGTATCTAATCAGGAGGGCCAAAGTATTTGATAAACTAATGGCACAGAGATAAATTGCCAGGGTCTGATGGCCATCCAAATATTTAAAAGGAAGCAGCAATAGAGATAATGGAGACATCTGGTGAAATATTCACGAATTCTCTGACTCCTGGTGGATTCAAGTAGATTAGAAAACTGCTAATGTGACACCCCTGTTCAAGACAAGAGAGAGAGACAGAGCAGTAAATTATATCTGATCTGAGGAAGGGTCACTCGACCCAGAATGTGAACTGATTTCTCTCCACAGATGTTGCCAGACCACCTGAGCTTTTTCAGCAATTTCATTTTTGTTTCAGTAAATTATAGGCCAGTTAGCTTAACATCTGTTGTGGGAATATGCTAGAGTGTATAATTAACAGAGAAATAGCATGACATTTAGAAAGGCTTAACACAATCAAACAGAGTCAACATGGTTTTGTGAAAGAGAAAGTCATGTTTAACAAATTTGATAGAAATCTTTATGGATGTGACAAGTAGAGTAAATAAAAGGGAATTTAAATGATTCGGATTCAAGATTGCACTCTGTCATTCACGTTCTCTGAATAAAGTAAATAGGGTAAATTCAGAGAAAATATTGACCCATGGTAAATCAGAGAAGATATCAAGCATTTTTCCCTCTTTGGTAAGCACTGCTGCCTCACAGGGCCATCGGGTTCGATTCCGCCCTCGGGTGACTGTTTGTGTGGAGTTTGCACATTCTCCCCGTACCTGCGTGGGTTTCCTCTGGGTGCTCCGGTTTCCTCCCACAGTCCAAAGACGTGCATGCTAGGTGGATTGGCCATGCTAAATTGCCCATAATGTTCAGGGATGTGTAGATTAGGTGGGTTATAAGGGAATGGGTCTGGGTGCGATGCTGTGAGGGTCGATGTGGACTTGTTGGGCCGAAGGGCCTGTTTCCACACTGTAGGGATTCTATGATCTATTCTATGATTCTATGATCTATGTTGAAACCCCTAATTAAAATTAATTTATCAAGCAAGGAACACTTTCGTGCTGGTTGGAAATTTCAGCTGAGTGAGACAAAGGCCAAGTTAGTATATCTGGGAATTTAGTTCAGGAAGTGGAAATTCTGTGTAGAGAGGAAAAAGGAGCTTCAAGAATGATTTCCTGCAACAAGTAAATTGTGCAGAGTGAGAGTTAACAAGTGAGGATAAAAGGTGTGGATCAAGAGACCTACCTGTAACAAGGATAGTGGTGAGTGGTGTCACAAACCACAAAATACTGCAAGTGTAGGGAAAGTTGGTGTTGCTGAGTAAGTAACTATAGTCATTAATGTAAAAATAAAGACTTCAGTTTGCATTTGGATCTCTAGTCTTTATTTCTTACCACTTTTCTTAAAAATCACTTGTTAAGCATAAGATTGATACTTGTGTTTTTTGAAAAAAAGTCAATAAATTGTAGAGAGGACTTTTAAAGTAATGAATAAATTGAATCTAAAGAAAGTAATGGAAGGAAGGGTGATGTGTTGCTACTGCAACAGGTGAAAGCTTCTAGGCACCAAAGTGATCTAGAACAAACACTTCTGTAATAAGTGTTTGCAGCTCTAGGAACATCAAATGGGAGTTGAGGAGCTGGAGTCTGATCTGCAGAATTGCAGATCAAGAAGAGTGAAATTGTCTGGACTCTTTGCTCCAGGAGGCAGCCATATGCCTCAAACGAGAAAATTCAAAATTGCTCTGTCATCAAAGACAGCAAGATGTGAAACTGCAGGTGTGACAGGTATGGGGATCCAGTGGGTTACATGCAACTGTTTAACAGTTACAAGGTTCACATAAGCTGTGTGGACTAGCATGGCAAATGCAGGAAGGATGAGCAAACTGACCATGGTATAGGGAGGCATTCAAGCGAGTGAGGAACTACAAATGGTAGTATACCATACAAAGGGTATGGTATACTGAGGGGGTGGGCACTGTCCTACGCATCCATGAATCCCCAAGCGTGTATTGCTCGGCCAGTGCCAGGGTTAAGGACA
Organism: Rhincodon typus; assembly: GCF_021869965.1. Classification (NCBI taxonomy): domain Eukaryota; kingdom Metazoa; phylum Chordata; class Chondrichthyes; order Orectolobiformes; family Rhincodontidae; genus Rhincodon; species Rhincodon typus. The sequence continues at coordinate 4,530,511 of NC_063362.1, forward strand.
TCTCCCCGAGCTGGACAGGAACTGGAGTTGTGGAAATAAAATGGTAAGAAGGCAAAATTACTTAATTTACCTAAGTGCACATTGTATTCAGAACAAAATAAATTAATGGTACAAATAGTAGTTAATGGGTGTAATCTTATAGCCATTATGGTGGTTACAAGGAAATCCAAACTGACAACTAAATATTCCGGGGTATATGATTTTTCGAAAGGATGGATAGGAAGAAAAGAGTAATGAGGTAGCATTGTTAATACAAGATGGAATAAGTACAAAAGCAAGAAATGATCTTGATTCAGAAGATATAGAATCCATACAGATGGAGGTAAGAAATAACAAGGGAAGATGACACTGGTGGGTGTAGTCTATAGGCCCCCTAATGATAGCTATACTATCTGGCAGAGAATAAATCAAGAGATAACAAGGGCATGTAAAAAAGGCAATAAATTAATCAAGAGTGACCTTAATGTTCATGTAGATTAGGAAAATCAAATTGGCAGAGGTAGCCATGAGCAAAAGCACATTTAAACATTTAATTTTTTTTTTTATTCATCCACGGGATGAGGGTGTCGCTGACCAGGCAGCATTTATTGCCCATCCCTAATTGACCAGAGGGCAATTGAGAGTCAACCACATTGCTGTGGGTCTGGAGTCACATGTAGGCTAGACCTGGTAAGGTTGGCAATTTCCTTCCCTAAAGGACATTAGTGAACCAGATGGGTTTTTCCAACAATCGACAATGCTTTCATGGTCATCATATAAATAGCGAGGGGGTCTCTAAGCCCAGCATGGCAGTCTCTCGGCCTGATATGGTGGTCTTTTGGCGGTCTCTCATCTGGCATGGCCTCAGCGTGGACTTCCAGTCTCAAGGTGATTCCTCGAAATGCGGTCCTACTATGGCTAAGTACTTAAGAAAGACTGTAATGTTTGAACTTTCAGCTTTATTTCTTTATTTTCTACTTAAAACGGAGAAGGTCTGCAATGTGTAACTTTTAACTTTATTTTGTATGCTTTATGCTATACAATATATTACTGCAATGTTTAACTTTTAACTTCGCTCTTTCTTTCTACCTTGTTCTTAAGATTCTGTATCTTGATACTTGTACCTAAGATGTTACCTTGTGTGACGACATTATACACTTTTCACTCTATTTCTGTACTTTTTGTACTTGAGGACACATGACAATAAAATGAAAATCAAATCAAATAAACAGAAGACAAAGGCCACATGAAGTTAAGTCCCTTAGAGAATGAGGCTAATGAAATAATAACGGGGATCAGGAAACAGCAGAGAATAAATACTTTACATCAGTCTTCACAGCAATATTTTCTCCAAGCCAGTGCCCACAGCTGCTCCAAGCGTTTATGCATGGTGATCAGCGTGCCTGATGCCATTCATAGCATTGACTACTGGTTCTGGAGTTCACTGCAATGTCAGAAGGACTTCACAAAAGGGAAATCATACCTAACTAATTTACTAGAATTCTTTGAGAGGTAGTAAGCAGGACAAAGGAAACCAGTAGATGAAATATATATGAAGTTCCACAAAGCTCTCAATAAGGTACCACACATAAGACTACTTGATGAGATAAAAAGCCATGATGTAGGGGGTTGTATATTAGCATGGACAAAGGATTGGCTAGCTAATAGCAGGCAGAGCTGGAATAAGGAGGCTATTTTCAGGATAGCAACCTGTTATCAGTGAAGTGCCTTGGGGATAAACACTGGAACAACAATTATTTAAAACATATATTAAAGACTTGGATGTGGGAAGTGAATGTACCATCGTCATGTTTGAGGATGACAAGACAGGTGGGAAGGCAAGTGATGAGAAAGAGACAGTATACAAAAGGCTATAGACAGGTTAAGTGAGTGGGTAAAAATATGGCACATAGAATATAATGTGGGAAACTATTAGGTTTTGCACATTAGCAAGAAAAATAGTGAAGTTGATTTTTTCCTTTAATGGAGAAAGTCTGCAGAAAGCTACAGCACAGGGATTTGGAAGATTTCATGCTTAAATCACAAAAAGCTAGCATGCAGATTCAACAGATAACAGGGAAGGCAAATGGAATGTTGGACTTTACCTTAAAGGCAATGGAGTGTAAAAATAGGGAAGTCTTGGTAAAACTATAAGGCAGTAGTTGGACCACACCTGGAATTTGTTTTTGTCTCCTCATCCAAGGAAAGATAACACTGGCTTTGGAGGCTGTCCACTGAAGATTGGGTCAGAGTTTAGAGGATGGAGAGATGATCTTATTGAAACCAAAGATTCTTAAGGGGCTTGATAGTATAGGTGCTGAGTGGTTGCTTCCCTTGTTGGAGAGTCTAACACCCGAGGTATAATCTCAGTTAAGGGGTGCCCAGTTAGGATAAAGAGGAGGAGGAGGAATTTCTTCTCTCAGAGAATACTCACTCAATCTGTCGAATTCTTTACTGCAGAGGCCTATTGAGGCTAAGTGATTAAGTATATTCAAGGCTGAGATAGACATTTTTAAGCAGTAAAGAAATTGACAGTTATGGTGAAAAGACAGTAAAGTGTAGTTGAGGACGACCAGATTGGCCATGATCTCATTGAACAGCAGAGCAGTCTCAAAAGGCCTACTTTGCCCCTATATCTTACAGTTTAACAAAGGAGGATAAAATAGTCTTCAAAGGGCAAGCAGCCTCTGCATAATGCTGATAAACTCACATTACAGGACGGTAGAATTGTGTCAACTCTGCTTCTTAATACAATGTGGAAATAACAACAATACTGGTGTTAAAGGATGAAGTCAGAATATATAAAGCAACTGCAGGTCAATACAGCATTTCCTTATTGTTACGCGATCCTTTTGATCCATACAATATTTTCATCAGCCAATCTGGTTAAAAACTAACTTTATACATTTTAAAATTCTACCTTTACAAAATAATCAGTTGTTGAATATGTGAAATATACAGTTCCAAGCATATTTTCACCAAATATTTAAAAGTTATGGAACGGTCAGTTAATCTTACGAGATATATTGGAGGTAAACTAGTTCTTATGCACAGTGGTAGCATCTCTAGATGCTCCTAGTAGAAGTCCCACTCTAACATCTGATGGCAAAGCAAGGTGTACTCATAATGCAGTCAAACAGGCTGAAGATCAACTTTTAAATCAGTCTAAGATACACCAATGGTAGGTAGTAAGAACAGGAAAGGTTCCGGGTCAGCCGTGTGCTGGTAAAAAATTGGAGCCTCTACCATCCTATCCATAGCTGCAGACCAAAACATACATGCATACGCTGGCACAAGAACTCAAGACTCTTTGGGGAGCTGGCTGGAGTGCTAGTATGGATCAAATGGGAGGCAAAAATAGCACAGGGTTCAACCTACATCCCAGCTGTCAGTGGATTCCTGACTTGCTTCTTTGCCCTACCCCTGATGGAGGCTGTGACACTATAGGTCAGTCCTGACTTTGGACACAAAGAAAAAGATGATGATCCGCGCAGAAGTAGACAAACCATCGGAAATTGAACAGAAAAGTAATATATTGCCCAAACTGGACTTTCTATAACAATTCAGCGATACTGGGTAAATGGTAGCCCCATTCTCACTTTGTTGTACTACATTATATCCATAGATGTCAGCACCTTTTAATCCCGAATAATTTACACCAGTGCATGATGATTCGATATTACAATAAACAGCTGGGAGTCTTTCTGCATACATATTTGCAGAGATCTAAAACATAATGCTAAATGTCTTTGAAGTACTAAAACCACATATATTTAATAACTCAACTCTGTCAGCAGTAGCCAAGTCACTGAAGCTAGTCACACTATGCACAAATAACAGTAGAACCATTATGCATTGGGTTAAAAAAAAACTCACAAACCATTACATTTCAATGTATTTCCCTCTGTGGTACAGTCTAAGTCCAGAGGACATAGTCTTAGAATAAGGAGTCACCCATTTAAGACAGAGAGAAGAAGGAATTTCTTCTCTCAGAGTTGTGCGTCTGTGGAATTCTTTACCACTGAGGGCTGTTGAGGTTGGCTTGTTAAGACTATTCAAATAGGATAGACTTTTAATGATCAAGGGAATTAAGTGTTATGAGGATAAGGCAGGAAAGGGACGAAGGACTGTCAGATCAGCAATGATTTCATTGAATGATGGAACAGACTTGATGCCTACTTTTGCTCCTACATTTCAGTCTAATTATTAGTTTTGAGGCAGACCAGTTTAAATACTTGGATCTCCCATGCGTCTACTCCAGTGTTCAGCCACTTCCTCGTCAGTATTCATTCAGTGCCATTAAACTGGACTAAAAGCCAGACTCTTAGAGTCGATTTTGAGACAATAAAGTGAACATAAATTGTGGAGAGAGGAAGCAAGCAGAAGAAAAAGAAGAAAAAAAAGGGATAAAAAATGGGAATGGGGTCACAACGCAGATTAGAGTACCTATTGATTGGAATCACTCCTCCCGGCACAAGAAATTTTTCAAGAATATACTTATACACCCCTCACAAACACAGCGTATCAATGAGGAGTTTTTTGTTTAAATGACACTGACTACACTTGAAAACTGCTTCCTTGACCATAAAGTGCTTTGTGATGTACTGTGGCGACCGAAGGCGCTATATAGGTGCAGATCTTTCTTTATTCTTCACTTGTGAATGAGGGAGTGTTCACAAGCTTGCCAACTGGGTGGGTGCCATTAAGTTTGAGCTTGATTTGGTCTTTAACATATGCTCAGTGCTGCTACTCCAGCAGAGGTCAAGAATGCTAACCTGGGCAGATTAATGTCTCCCTAACCACTGGAATGTTAGTCCCAATTCAGCACCTCTATGGTCTATTGAAAGAGCTTACAAATACTTTCTTTCAAATAACATGTGAAGTAGATTGAGAAAAAAGTGAATAAACATAGTTTTGATTCTATTTAAAGTTGCATTCACATTTTAGGGTTAATCCTGTGGTAATAAAGCAACTGGTCATATTTGGACAGCTTAATTGCTGTGTTATTGTTTTCTAAGCAGCAAAATGCACATCAATTTGAGAGGGAGAAGCCTGAATCAGATGCAACAATATTACAATTGAGTAAAGGTAACTACATGAGGGAGAAGCTGGCCACAGTGGATTGGAAGGGAAGCCTCGCAGGGAAGACGATGGAGCAGCAATGGCAGGGGTTTCTGGAAGTAATACGGAAAGCACAGCAAAAATTCATCTCAAGAGAAAACAGAATATACTAAAGGGGCAGATAAGGCAACCATAGCTTACAAGGGAAGACAGGGACAGCACAAAAGCAAAAGAAAAACCACACAACGTGGTGAAGATTTGTGGGAAACCAGAGGATTGGGAAGCCTTTGAAAACCAGCAGAGGACAACTAAAAAAAAGCAATCAGCGGGGATGATGAAAAATAAGGGTAAGTAAGCTAGTAATATAAAAGATGATCACAAAAGAGTTTTTTAGATATCTAAAAGGTAGAAAAGAGGCAAGAATGGACATTGGACCATTGAAAAATTAGGCTGAAGAAGTAGCTTTGGGGAACAATGAAATGGTGGAGGAACTGAATAGATACTTTGCATCTATTATCACAGTGGAAGATACCAGCAGCATATCAGAACTTCAAGAGAGTCAGGGAGCAGAGGTGCGTGTAGTTGCCATCACTAAGGAGAAGATCCCAGGGAAGATGAAAGGTCTGAAGGTAGACAAATCGCCCGGACCAGGTGGACTACATCCCAGAGTAGCTTAAGCGATTGTGGAGGCACTGGTGGTGATCTTTCAGCAATCACTGGAATCAGGAAGGGTCCCAGAGAACTGGAAAATAGCTAATGTAATTCCCTTGTTTAAGAAGGGAGGCTGAAGACAGGCCAGTTAGCCTGACTTCAGTTGTTGGTAAGATTTTAGAGTCCATTATTAAGGAGGAGTTACAGAGTATTTGAAAGTGCATAGAAAATTGGGCTGAGTCAGCATGGCTTTGTCAAGGGAAGGTCATACCTGACAAATCTGCTAGAATTCTTGAGAAGGTCACAAGCAAGTTAGACAAAGGAAAGCCAATGGATGCAATCCATTTAGATTTCCACAAACCTTTGACATGGTGCTGCACAGGAGGCTGCTAAATAAGACAAGAGCCCATGGTGTTAGAGGCAAGCTCCTGGCATGGATAGAGGATTGGCTGATCGACAGTAGGCAGAGAGTGGGGATAAAGGAGTCTTTTTCAGGATGGCAGCCAGTGACTAGTGGAGTTTCACTAGTTGGGACCACAACTATTCATGTTATACATTAATGACGTGGATGAAGGAACTGAGGGCTTTTTGCTCAGTTTTCAGATGACATAAGATAGGTGGAAGGACAGGTCGTGTTGAGGAAGCAAGGAGGCTGCAGAAAGACTTGGACAGGCTAGGAGATTGTATTCCATCTGCCACTTCATTGCCCAATGTGGGAAAGTGTGACATTATACACTTTGATAGGAAGAGGAGGCATGGACTACTTTCTAAATGGGGAAAGGCTTTGGAAATCTAAAGCACGACAGACATGGGAGTCCTGGTTCAGGATTCTCTTAAGGTTAACATGCAGGCTTAATTGGTAGCTATAAAGGCAAATGCATAGTTAGCATTCATTTTGAGATGCCTAGAATACAAGAGCAGGGATGTACTGCTGAGGCTGTATATAGTCAGATTGTATTTGGAATATTGAGAGGAGTTTTGAGCTCCCATTCCAAAGGAAGGATGTGCTGGTCTTGGGAGGAGTTCCAGAGGAGGTTTAAGAATGATCCCAGGGATGAAGGGCTTGTCATATGAGGAGCAGTTGAGGACTGTGAATCTGTACCTGATGAAGTTTAGAAGGATGAGGGGGATCTCATAGGATATTGTAAGTTTCAAAGAGTTGATAAAATGTGGACTTGGAAGAGCACAGCAGGTCAGACAGCATCCGAGGAGCAGGACATTTCGGATCGGGACCCTTCATCAGGACTGGCAAGGGGGAAAAGAGCTCAGCAATAAATAAAAGGGGTTGGGGCTGGAGGAAGGTAAGTGGGACGTTGATAGGTGGATGCAGATAGGGACTTGTAGTGATTGGTCAATGGGAAGGGTGGGGCAGATAGGTGAGAAGGAAGATGGACAGGTTATGTCGGGTCAAGGAGGCAGGGATGAGAGAGAGGGCTGGACATGGGGTGAGGCAAGGGGTGGGGAGATTTTGAAGCTGGTGAATTCTATGTTGAGACCATCACGCTGTAAGCTCCTGAGGCAGAATATAAGGTGTTGTTCCTTCAGTTTGCGTGTGGCCTCATTGTGAGAATGAAGGAGGCCCAGGATGGATATATCACCAAGGGAGCGGGAGGGGGAGTTGAAATGGCTGGCAACCGGAAGACATTGTTGACTGGAACATACAGAATGCAGATGCTCCGTGAATCAGTCACCGAGTCTGTTCTTGGTCTCTCCAATGTAGAAGAGACCACATCGGGAGCAACGGACGCAAGAGACAGGTTAGAAGACGTACAGGTGAATCCCTGTTGGATACAGAATGATTGTTTGGGGCCTTGGATGAAGGTGAGAGGGAAGGTGGAGGGGCAGGGAAAGGTGCCAGGTGTGGTAGGGTTAGTGGGGAGTGTGGAGTGTCGAGTGTGGAGTGGACAAGGAAGTCGCGGCGTGAGAGGTCCCTACAGAAAGCAGGTAGGGGTGAGGCAAGAAATATCACTTTGGTGGCGGGGTCTGATTGCAGAGGATGATGTGTTGGATTTGGAGATTGGTGGGATGGTACTTGAGGACTAGGGGACTCTATCCTTATTGTAGTTGGGGGGAGGGGTTTTGTGGGGACAAGTGCAGGAAATGCAAGAGATGTGGTTGAGGGCATTATGAATCGCAGGATGGGGAGGTTACAGTCCTTAAAGGAGGACAACTGGGATATCCAGGGTAAGAATGCTTCATCCTAGGAGATGAGGGGTGGCAGAGGAATTGGGAGCATGGGATCACACTTTCGCAACAGGGTGGGCATGAGGAGATGTAGTAATGGTAGCTATGGGAGTCAGTGGGTTTGAAATACATGTCGATGTTGAGTTGGTTGCCGGAGATGTAGATGGAGAGGTCCAGGAAGGGGAAGGAAGTGTCGGAGACAGTCCAGGTGAATTTGAGGTTGGGGTGAAAGGTGTTGGTGAAGTGGATGAACTATTTGAACTCCTCATGGGAGCATGAGGCAGCACCAATACAGTCATCGATGTAGCAGGGGAAGAGGTGAGGGATGGTGCTAGTGTAACCGCAGAAGAGGGACTGTTCCATGTATCCTATGAAGAGACTGAGAGGCCTGGATACAGTGGATGTGGAGAAGATGGTTCCACTAGTTGGAGAGATTAGAACCCGAGGGCACAGACTTAGAATGAAGGGATGGCCCTTTAGCTGAGGAGGAATTTCTTCAGCCAGAAGGTTGTGTTTCTGTGGCGGCCAATTTGTTCAATGTATATAAGACAGAGATATATAGATCTTGATTAGTAAGGGAGTCAAGGGTTACGGGGAGAAGGCAGGAAAATGGAGGTTGACAAACACGTTAGGCCATTGTTTTGTAGCCTAATTTTGCTCCAAATCTATGATCTTATGGTCAACCAAGGAATACTTCCCACATAGATGCGATGGTCAAGAAGACACAACAACGCCTCTACTCCCTCAGGCGGCTTAGGAAATTTGGCATGTCCATAAGGGCCCTCACCAACTTTTACAGATGCATCATTGAAAGCATTCTATCTGGGTGCATAATGGCCTAATACGGCAACTGCTCTGCCCATAATCATAAGAAACTACAGAAGGTTGTGCGCACAGCCCAGACGATCACAGAAGCCAACGCCCCATCCACGGACTCCATTTACACTTCTGGTTGCAGCGGAAAGGCTGCCAACATTATCAAAGACCCCTCCCACCCCGGTAATACTCTCTTCCAACCTCTTCCGCCAGGCAGAGGATACAGAAGCTTGAACATGTGCACCAGCAAGTTCAAGAACAACTTCTTCCCTGTTGTTATTTGACTGCTAAATGGATCTCTCTAACTACAAATTGTTGACCTTGCTAATGTTGATCTTGCTTTGCGCACCTCTTGTGCAGCTGTAACCTTGTATGCCGCACGCTGTCTGAGCACCCTGTGAGCTGTATGTCCTTGTTTGCTATGATCTGCTTGTACTGCTCGCAAAACAGAACTTTTCACTGTACTTAGGGACATGTGACTACAATAAATCAAATCAAAAACGTTAAACTGCCACCTATTTTTTTGCCTGCTCAGCTGTTAGACTTGTGTGCAATGAAATTCTATTCCTATAACACAATCAAATTAATGACAAGATTACGAATGCTGAACATTATATATGTACACACAATCCAGCAAACTGAGGTGAAGGCAGGTGTATGGTCAAACACAGAATCCTGAAATTGCTTTATATAATGCATCATTCTGCCATTTATTTCACAAAATATCCACACATTGTCATGCAAAAAAATTAAAACTAAACTTTCAGGGATGAATCTAAAGCTACAGAACATTATACACATTGCAACAGCAGAATATGGTCCATTGTATCAGTATTTCTACAGGCCTTCTTGGACTTTGATATAGAAAATCCATGGGAAATGTTGGAAATATACACTGGGTCAGTCAGCCAGCCAGCTTCAGGCAAGGACTAGTTAACATTTCAGCAGAACTGACATCATGAAGTAGCTCAAGACCAGTCTGAGTTGAACATGTTTTTTTACACTGGAGAGCACTGCAGTTCAAATATTATTTATTACAAACTTTATGAGCAGATTGAAATTACAAAAGACTGAAACTAATAATCCAAGATTATCATGAGTAAAACAATAATATACGCATTTGCACTGGGAGCATTTTGCAGTCATTACTTGCAAAAGCAACAGGGTTTGCAAATCTTTTACTTTTCCCCCTCCCCATTTAGATTTGTCAATTTAGTTGAAATGGTTTGCAAATAAATACCAACACAAAACAGCAAGGGAGAAAACAATATGTTGTAATATTAAATAATTGAACTTAAGTTTTTTTTAATTTAAAGAAAAAGACTATTTCGTCCTCATTTTCAGGTATCTGCATCACTCACTTCCTCCACTCCTTCCGTACACACAATTCTTCCTGCCATAGGGTCATCAAAGACTCTGGGAGGGAAATGCTGGTGTTTCATAGTCTCATCAATAAACGCTCTGTGGTTATGCATGCCCTGGCACTCCTTGGCATAGTACATTGGTGTATTAAATAGTTGTGCTGTATATCTTTCCATAGCTTAAAAAAAAACAAATTATTATTCAGAGGTAGGTGGAGTTAGTTAACCTGCTTATCCACGCCAGTTGCCAAATACCCAGATATGATTGATTACAATAACTTTCTAACACTGATATTCCATTCAGCTATTCGTCAAACGGGATTTTTTTTTTAAACTCAAAAATTGTCCCATCATAATTGCAAAACAAAATTTCAACAGCATAGCTAACATAGTAATATAGACTGGGATGCAGTTCACAAGTAATAGCACCAAAACATTTTCTTAAATTGCTGTACAGAAGGAGAACTGAAGGAAATATATTCTGTACAAATTTGTTGCAAGAATTGGGGAAAAAAAAACCTTCAAACATTCTGCAACTAAATTTAAAAACAAAACAAAACAAAATACTGAAATCTAGACAAGAGTTACCCCAGAGATTTTGCATTCCACAAGGTGCTACACAGAAAGAAGCTCAGCAGAATATTTTAAAAGACAAATTAATTGGACAATCGGCGCAGTTCCAGTCAAGAAATTGAAGAGAAAGTTATGAATGCTTTTGTAACTTTTATAAAAGCATTAAGTAAATAAGTACAGCTTGAAATATTCCATGTTCTTTCAGTTTAGCTGATTGAGAGATTTTACTTCAGCAATCAAGCATATTCTAGTTGAAAGCATCAGGACTTCAAAACAAGCAAGATACATTCTATATTCTGAAGATTGTATAGTGCACATTCCAGTTAAATTGAAAGGTGGACTATTAATGCAGCATTGCGACTATAGTGGTTTCATAAGTATTTGTTTAACATTAAACATCATGCAACTAAACACAAGGCAATCTGTACGAGAAATCTAAGTGGGGAAATAAGAATTTCACGTGCGAAGTATTGGTAAAGGTTGAGAAATGTAAAAACCAGTCAACATGTTATTCAATCAGTGAACACAGGAGATAATCAGCAACTCGAATCAAATCCTAGATTGTTTTGCCTATGTTCAATGTCAGAAAGGACTATGCGAGGACAAAAGATGTATTTTGGTTAAGAATCCATTACTTTTTCAAATAACCACAGTACAAAGTGTCATAAATCTGGTTTTCACTCACAGCAGAATTAAACCAGGGAGATGGCAGCAGAATGTCACTGGCTAGTAATTCAGAGACCCAAGTTAATACCCTACGGGCATGAGTTCAAATACCAGCATGGCTACTGGTGAAATTTAAATTCTATGCAATCTGGAATTTAAAACCAGATTAGTAGTGGTGATCATGATACTATCTTTGATTATTGTAAAAAACATCTCTTGTTCAGTAATGATCTTTAGGGAAGGGAATCTGCCATTCCCACCCGGTCTGGGCTATATGTGAATCTAGACCCATAGTATATAATTGTCTCCAGAAATGGCCAGAAAAAAACTCATAATTGCCTTCTGAAATGGTCAGAGAAGTCATTCGATTCAAAGGTAATTAGAATGGGAAACAAAAGCTGGCCTTGCCTGCAATGCCTACAACACAACAAAGAATAAAAATAAATAAATTAAAATAACTGGGTCAGAAAAGATATTTAAAATATATAGCACAACATTTAATTTTCTATGGAAATGTTAGCTTTTAATATAGCATGTACTTTTTTTCAAATACTCGTAAGTTTTTAATATACAACACTACAAATATCGAAAAAATATTTCACTGAAATAATTTGAAACAGTTTCTTAAATACACCCTAGGAATGCTGGCAAAAAGAATACTGCACGTTTAATTAACATGTTTACAAAACCTTGTCAATTCACTGTTAACAGTCAAGATTCAATTCATTCTGTACTGGAAGTACAACATTGGCATAACACACACAAAATAAAAATCACCATTGTTCATTCCAATAGAAAATGAAGCTCTTGTGAAATTCCATTTGTGGGCACTTGTGGCCACTGATTATTGCTATATTGACTCTAGAGTGTCTAGGCAGCAATAACCTCATGAAATGATTTAAAAATCAGGATGCACTTAAAGTTACAATGCCCAACAATTCTTTCTTGGCTTTTCAAAAGTATACAGAGAAAAAAAGTCAAACTTTGGTGTGGACTGAGGCGTGTGTGGGGGTGGTGGTGTGGGTGGAATCACTAGGCCATATCCTTCAGAACTTAGAAGTGCCCAACTAGAATAAATTTAAGAGCATTATCTGAAGGTATTTGGCTTCAAAAGGTTGTATTTTCAGAGTTAAACTATATAGCAAAAAGAACTATATCTATTTGCTGTTGCTAAGCTATAACTTATTTATAAAACCATAGATTACAATATGAGAATTTGTAGCCTGTACCTCAAAATGACATGGATATATTGTGACTAAAGTGATATCTAATGTGTAGCTCGGTATCATCTCCTTCGTACACTGAAATATAGCGAACAGCAAACAATCAAAATAAATCTATAAGGACAGTCGCCATATTTCTTGTAATATGATACGTCTGACAGACTTTAGTCAGCACAGAAATAGGGAAGCAGTCACCATTACCACGTTTCAAAATGTGAACTGGAGAACCACTTGAGGATCCTACTCATTCTCACTCTTGCAAATCAGAAAAGCACCTTTTCATTGAACACATCAGTGAACTTGTTCACTTTTGATCCATCATTTTACACTCATTATTTTTCAAAATCTACTGTGCAAGCTCCTTGCTCATCCATTGTCCATCACTGTGACCTCCAAGCCTCAGGCAGCTCCTCAGTTCATGCTATTCTTATGACATTGCAACAGCTGCTTAATAGTTTTAGCCGCAGCATTTTGCAAAGATTTTAAGCTTTATGAATTTTAGGAATGACTATAACAAATACAATCACAGGTCTTACTTTGTATGATTTACATTAAGGTAAGTTTCCATCTCACTTCATTTCATAATGTTATTTGAAACTATGACTGACCTGGTGTGGTCAAAATGATAGCAATTTAGTTATAGACCTAAAATTAATACATTTAGAAATTGCATTCTGATAGATATTTATTTTGCAGGCGAGTTATAAAGCCTAGTTCTCTTGAATGTACATGACAAACATATAGCCTCATTAGATAGAAAACTTATTGATTTCAAAAACAAAAAGATTTACTTGGTAATTGTACTGTTAGCCTTGCAGCACTTTCAAGCCCCACTTCAACGTGAATACATAACCGAGGATGACAATTCAGTGTGGTACTGGGGCAATCCTGCATCTACACATTTCTCCCCTGTTCTGTCATGCTTCACTGTCAGCATGTATACCTTTAAAAGATTTGCTCATGATATTATCACAGCATGTGACCTGTGGATATAGAGATCTCATTTTCTATCTTATATCAAACATTTCAAGCACGACAATCTACTGGAAGCATGTTGTTGCGTTGTAAAACAATCGCATAAAGCTCACCCACAGACTTATGGAGATGATTACAATGTTTGCACGTAATAGTTAGTTATAATGAATATCTGTTGAAGATTCTTCAACATCATTTCATCCATGCCCAGTTTTTTTGTTATGGAGGTACCAAAAGCATTGTCACAACAGGTAAGATTCTCTGTCAAAGACAAAAACCGAGACAGGTGAACTGATTTCATTCACTTGCTGTGTGGCCCTGGGTTGTTTCTCTATATAAAAAGTGATTGCGCTTCAAAAATAAATTAATTAGCTGTGAAGCACATTGAGGCACAAAAGATGCTACATAAATGCATGGGGTTTTATTCTGTTGTTCTTTCTGTTTTTTATTCATTCATGGGAAGTGGGCATCACTAGCTAGGCCAGTACTTATTAATCTTCTGCAACTATCCATAAAACAGTTAAGAGTCAGCCCCATCGCTGGGTTCAGAATCTGATGTCGGCAAGACCAAATGAGAATGGTAGATTTTCTTCCTATAAGGTCATCAGTGAACTATACTTGCCACTTGAAACACTACGTGTTTTCATTTAAGAGCAAATGCATTTTCACAAACAAAGGGCTTTGAATTGCCATCCATTACAGAATATATTCGGTTGCAATATTCTGGACACTAAGTTTCCTCAACCAGTATTATTGAACCAAAACAGTTTTACACACAAGATGTTTGCAATACTAACATTTTCCTTGTAAATTAGGGAACAGAACAGTAGCATTTTGTGCCAATTCTAACAAGGTCATCAGTGTTACATGAACTCTCAGATTTCTCAAAGTTCAAACACATGCCAGCAATCCCGGTTCAGCATGAACTGGTTAACTCCACATCTGAACTTGGGCTTATAGAGCCCACGTTGCAGGCAATGATATAGATTAGTTAAAAAACAGACAAAAAGACCAAAAAAGAGACTTGAGTCCTTAAGGTATCCCAAATTGCTTTGGAGGAATTATAGATACCTTTAATTAATCTGTTCAGATGCTTTATGACATATCTCTGTAGCAGCTGGTGACTTGAACCTGGGCTTCCTGGTACAGACATAGGGACACTGCCAAAGCGTCACAAGAGCCCCTTAATTCCAACATGGAGTGTTCTATCTTGCATTATTAAGCTGGTGCTAATTTTTGAATTGGGTAAGATTTACCCACCATTAGGAACTGAATTGGAACTGCAAAATCTGGCTATACCAACAATTTGAGATATACATATGTCAATGGGAGCATAGGTATAAATTTTATGTATAGGCACCAAGGCTGTATAGTGTTCACCATAAAGATAAAAACTTGATCACCCCATATTAATGAGTGCATTTTCAACAATGTCAGCTGCATTAGAGTGCATTAGTTAAAATTCTTGCTTCTATGTTTGTTGTTTCAGTTGAACAATGTACGGACTGGAGAAGTGAAGAGCTTTCTGCTTGTCCGAGTTCCAGTAAGTACAGAGACAGCCCTACCATAAATTTCAAATGTCTGCATAGCTCATCTCACTATAGAAACTGGTACTTGAGATTATAAACTCTCTAATGCCTACAAGGCACAGTAAATTCGTAATAATTAGCTGTATTGAAGGTAAAGCAGGATTTTCAAGGCAAGACCAATTAGGGGTATGGCATGACACTTGACCAAAACACAACCCATAAAGTTTCCGCAAAGTGTGTGCTAATAAATGATCAAAACACTTCGTTTTTCATCTCTTTCTAGTCTTAGTCATATTTTATAAAATAATGGAACTGGCTTGCAGGGTCCAATGACCTAATTTGTATGTTTGCAAGTTTTCGCCTAGTTTGTCAGGTATAAATTTATAAAGCTCAGTACGACATTTGGCACATTTTTTATGAACTTCATGCTCTCCTTTTATATTGACATGAAATGAACTGTTGGTCTTATTATGCTTGAGATATGAACTGCTGCATTCCTTAAAGCTGGCTTCTCAAAGAGACAATGTGGCTATTGAGCAAATGGTGAAACCATCCATTGACACCAGCATAAGAGTAAATACTCTATTGATGCAAATTAAAAGAAAATTCTCTTGTACCTTTTTTTGCTTTATTTTATGGGATTGAAGGTGAGCTTGCCAATTGGATACAAAATTGGCTTTATGGTAGGAGACAGAGGATGGTAGTGGAGAGTTGTTTTTTGGACTGGAGGCCTGTGACCAGCAGTGTTCCACAGGCATCTGTACTGGGTCCACTTTTGTTTGTCATTTATATAAACAATTTGGATGAGAATATTGGAGGCATGGTTAGTAAGTTTGCGGATGATTCCAAAATTGGCGGTACAGCATACAGTGAGGAAGGTTACCTAAGATTATAAAAAGAGATCTTGATCAATTGGGTTTAATTTGGACAAACAAGGGCAGGTCCATACAATTAAAAGCAGGGCCCCGAGTAGTGTTCCAGAACGGAGAGGCCTGGAGTTTCAGGTACATATCGCTTTTGAAATTTGCATCACAGGTAGGCAGGGTGGTTAAGAAGGCATTTAGCATGCTTGCCTTCATTGCTCAGACCACTGAGAGCAGGAGTTGGGACGTTATATTGAGGTTACACAGGACATCAGTGAAACCTCTTCTCAACTATTGTACGCAGTTCTGGTCACCTTACTATAGGAAGAATATTGTTAAATGGTGAAAGAACAGATTTGCCAGAATGTTGCCAGGAATGGAGGGTTTGAGTTATAAGAACAGGCTGGGGAGGCTGGGGCCTTTTTCACTGGAGTGTAGGAGGTTGAGGGATGACCTTAGAGAGGTTTGTAAAGTCATTAGGGACAATAGATAAGGTGAATAACAAGAATCTTTTCCCTAGGGTGGGGAAATTCAAATCTATTTTTAAGATGAGAGGAACAAGTTTTAAAAAGGACATAAGGGGCAACTTTTTTGTTTTACACAGAGTGGATTGTGTGTGGAATGAACTGCCAGAGGAAGTAGTGAATGCAGGTACAGTTACAACATTTAAATGACATTTCGATAAGTACATTAATAAGAAAGGTTTGGAGGGAGATGGTCCAAGGGAAATGGGACTAGTTTTATTTGGGAACATGGTCAGTGTGGACTAGTTGGATCAAAGGGTCTGTTTCCGTGCTGTATGACTTTATGACTCTATTCACACATTGTAACAAGGCTCATGAGCAGGCTGAGTTATGTATTGTCTTCCGCAATTTTGTGTAATTTTTGTTTACCCAAACAAAATAGGAAAGATAACTTTAACAGTTTATGAGAGAAACACAAGTACTTCAGGAATAAATTCATTAAAAATATTGCACGATTAACAATTTTAAAATTGGACTCGTTTTAAAAGACAAGGCACTTGATCTGGTTAATGTTATGAAACATTTTGCTTTGCATATGGTGGTGGTGAGGCAGCTGGTGCAGCAAAGGATGCTATCAGTTGAATTCGTAATGGATCCTTTCAGAAATTCTTGCCTTTCTCTAGTAAACTAGTAACCTCTGAGCAGCAGCAGTAGCAAATCATTTCTCATTCTCGTAGAACTTGCTCATGTGGATTGCAGTGCCTGAGAATATCACCTTAACAAGGAGTGATTGTTTCCAGTATCTAATGTATTTTGATTCTTTTTGTTGCCACTCCCTTAATTTGTGCAATTTACTTTTCTTTGTTGAGTTTAGTCTTCATCCAGCCATCATTCCTTGGCTCTGGGATCTGTTCTTGCGTAACTAATTGCATCAGAATAGTTCAGATCGCCATTATATCTTATTTTTCATTCCTCCCTGTAAGTGATGTAAAACTCCTTGATTTAGAATCCAAATTTGCAGTGTAGTGAATTAGGAAGATGTCAATTAACAGATCGTGAAGTATTGCTTTTGTATTTCGTCATTCTTTTAATAATGGATAAAATGTAAAAAAAAAACTCCATTGTCATTTTCTCTTCAGTCCAGCAGATTTCTGGAGATTACTCGGGTGAAAGTCAATGGGTCATGATATTTCACTTTAATAGAAGTTATCTGTTGAAGCTTTATTTGGTCATGATTCAATCTAAGCAGATTTATGGGATAATGCATTGCACTAGCATCCGATATTCAGGCATGCTTATAAATCATGGCATGGGATATTAAACTGCTGTTTATCCTTCGAAGCAAAGATGATGATCATCTAGGATGTCTGGTAAGGTTCTGTTGAATATGTACATAGGTGTGGCCAAGGCCTGGAAGGTGTTGTTGCAAATTAGACAGGATACTGTAGATGATTTAGTTTTGGATGAGTTGCTGGCTTGGGATTTCCTCCCTTGTGTTTTTACTTTGCCTCCGATATAATCTTGCTTTTGATGGAGCTCCCATTGTTTATTATTTGGATGTAAAGATGGAACGAACTTCTCCCAGGACTCAAAGTCGACATCAACATTTCTAAGCAAAACCTTTACAGTGCCCTTGAAGAACTTTCATTGACTGCCAAAAAAGTACAACACTTCAGGTTTCTGCACATTGACTGCAATGCTGAAGGTCTCATACATTAATGTCCCTGCCACATTCCATGTCGACAAAGAATCCAAATTTGCAGTGTATTGGCACCTAGTGCACAGTTATCAGCAAACAGGAAACTGGTTAGTAAGTATGTGGTTGACACCAAAATAATGGACAGTGAAGAAGGTTATCCAAGAGTACAAACAGATCTTGATTAGATAGGCCTATGGGCTGAGAAGTGGCAGATGGAGTTTAATTTAGTATTGCATTTTGGTAAGGCAAACCAGAACAGACGTACAAAGTTAGTGGTAGGGCCCTGGGGGATTGTTGTTGAACAGAAGGACCTAGGGGTGCAGGGTCATAGTTCCGCGACAGCAGCATCACATGTTGTCAAGGTGGTGAAGGCAGTGTTTGGCATGCTTGCCGTCATTGGTCAGCGAACTGAGTATAGGCGTTGGGACGTCATGTTGTGGCAGTACAGGACTTTTGTTAGCCCACGTCTGGAAGTGCGTGCGTGTGTGCGTGCGCACAGACATGGTGAATAGCCAAGGTCTTTTTCCAAGGTTAGAATCCAAAACTAGAGAGCATAGGTTTAAGGTGACAGGGGAAAAGATTTAAAAGGGACCTGAGGGGCAACTTTTTCACGCAGAGGGTAGTGCATGTATGGAATGAGCTGCCAGAGGCAGTGGTGACGGCGAATACAATTAAAACACTTAAAATGCATTTGGACCGATACATGAATAGGATAGGTTTATTTCATAGAATCTCTACAGCGTGAAAGCAGGCCATTTGGCCCATCGAGCCCACCCTACAGCTCCGAAGAGCATCCCACCCAGACCCACTATCTCCATAACCCTGCACTGCCATGGCTAACCCCCCAAGCCTGCACATACCTGGACACTATGGACATTTAACACAGCCAATTCACCTAACCTGCATATCTTTGGACTGTGGGAGGAAACTGGTGCAGCCGGAGGAAACCCACACAAACACTGGGAGAACGTGCAAACTCCACACAATCGCTCGAGGCTGGAATCAAACCCAGGTCCCTGGTGCTGTGAGGCAGTGCTAACCACTGAGGAAACGTGCCATTTGCAGGGATTATAGACTAAACACAGGCAAATGCAAAGCGTTATGTTTGGGATACCTGGTTGGCACGGACAGGTTGGACTGAAGGGTTTGTTTCCGTGCCTGCATTATTACTCAACATATTCAGACATGTTACAACACATACCTGAGGTGGGTGGGATGTGAATTAGGGCCTTTGGCCCAAGGGTAGAGACACTGCCAGTATCATTCAACTGAAGCATAGCCATTCTGCTTTTTGACAAATAAAGCAATCGACAAGCACATAGCAAGGTGCCTTGAAGAGCAGATGAGATAACTGACCAGTAATCTGGTTTGTGGGTAAATTTAGTAAAAGTATTTAGTGGAGCTTCAGAATTGGTACTGAGCTGTATCAATGCAAAACATTTGCTTAAAATACGTGAAGGATTAGGTCAAATAGGCAATGTGGCGCTACTATTTTATAACCCTCAAGAGGCCTAGAAATCTGGTTAAATATTTGCACTCATGTTGGAAATGGGAAACACCTTCCTCTTGCAAATTTTAGATCGTATTAAGTCCAGGAGTTGAAATGAATGTTCTCCACTATGTATCATACAGTTCTGGTAAATTTTATCCAGAGTACTGTGCTCTGGGAAAGGTAAGACTAGAAGCTGAATGTTTGTGCTTTTTATTGTAGTGAGGTAACAATAGTGGACAACTAATTGCTTACATGGAAGGTTTAGTCAGGTTCGTTTTTGATTTTTACTGGATGTCACTACTAGGAAACCAAAGAAGCTTTTGAAGCAGGCCAACAGCTAGGAATCCGGCAAGATCAGTCCATGGGCAGCGTGGTGGCTCAGTGGTTAACAATGCTACTCACAGTGCTAGGGACCCGGGTTCAATTCCAGCCTCAGGTAACTGTCTGTGTGGAGTTTGCACATTCTCCCCATGTCCGCGTGGGCTTTCTCCAGGTGCTCCGGTTTCCGCTCACATTCCAAAGATGTGCAGGTTAGGTGGATTGGCCAAGCTAACTTGCCCATAATGTCCAGGATAGGGGTGGGATGCTCTCTGGAGGGTCAGTGGAAACTTGATGGGCCAAATGGCCTGCTTCCATACTTTAGGGATTCTATGATCTGTGATCTACAAGTACTTGGGGTAAATACACTGGAGAAAAGGGAGCAAATACATCAGGTTATGGTGCGAAGAAAAGAGAAAAAGGCAAAAAGAGAGAAAACAAGGATTGAGATGCGAGAGTGAGAAGACAGTTTGAGTGAGGCATCAGAAATCTGTGACAAGGGATGGACGAAAACATAAGCATGAGTGCAAGGGAGAAAAAGAAACATTAGGAAACTGACATCAGGAAGGAGCACATAAGAATTTTAGGAGGAAGCATGGGATAAAACGATATCCAAAATATAAGGTTTACCCAGCAGAAACAGATTGAATCTTCCTTTTTCTCTTCTCGAGGGGCGGCTTAGAGATCACTTAAAAGGAGTACTTCAAAATTAGGAAATGATCTAATACAGCTGATACAGACAGAGTATTTCTACTTGCAGGGAAAAGCAAAACTAGGCCTTCAATACAAGATAGTGATCAATAAAGCAAACAGGAATTCAGAAGATAATTTTTTACCCTAATTGGTGAGAATGTGCAACTCGTTACAAAGGAATGGCTGCAGCAAATAGTACACATGCCTCGGTGTGGTTGGTCAAGCAAACAAGGAAGAAAAAATAGAGGTTAATGTAGAGAGATTTCGTTGAGGAAGTGTGGGAAGCAGATCAAGTGGAACACAAATGCCAGCAAGGATGCTTAGGTCAAATAGTCATTTTCTTGCTGTATTTCCTGTGTAATTGTATGTTATGTGGTATTCCATCAGTATTTCGTTGAACTATCAGTCTAATGATACTTAATCTCACAGAGTTTCACCTGTGATTGTCTGATTCATAGGCAGAAGTTATAGCATTGACCAATGCCTGATGCTTTCAAGGCACAGGGCAGACCTCTCCACCTCCATCCACAACACCATGGTGAATCCACAATGCTGAAACAAATAAACACACAAGCATTTTACGTTATCTTAAATTATTATGGAGCAAATAGATATGCAAACTGGAGCTATACTGGAAGCAGGACACACAATATTGGCCAATCATTTAAGAGCAGTTTGCTGCATATGTAACAAAAACAGTAATTCAGAGCTCAAGCTTTACACTTGCAAACTGCCAACAGATTGTATGTGAAGTAAGTCAGATAGAATTCAACATAGTAGTAGCACATGTTGAATTCAGTCCAACATTACACCAGTTGGCAGATACAGAAAGTACAGTACTGTAATCCTTATACAAAAGAAAGAATGGTCTCAGAGTTTTGCAGTTCAATGAAGTGAGCACATTGTGCTGGTCTTCTCTATACTTTATTGTTCCGAATAAGAGTGGCTAGTGAGAGAATAGACACCTTACAAAGATATTATAGACACCACCAGCTGTTTCTCAATTAGTTTGTTTTTTTTAAAAGGAAGGAAAACAAAGAAAGCGTACTTACAGCAGATGGCCCTGTTCTCAAAACAGCCAAACTACACCGGGCTAAGAGAGAAGACCTTATCCAGTACATTCAAATTTATGTATAAAACCCATTAAATACCTTACTTGCAAAGGCTCAGTTTACTAAATTAAAACTTTTAAAAGAAAGTAAAACTCTCAATTCTGTTTGGCCTGGAAATAGAAAGACAAGAATCCAACTTCTCAAACTGATGCAGTATAACTTAAATAAGGCTAAAATGCTCTCTCAGCTCATCAGGAAGTTTTGGGTCTATGTTCACTGATAATCCTAGAATAGAATGCTTGAGATATGTCAAGTGTACAGTCATGAGCCTTAAAGTCGCAAAACAGTTAGTATTTTTGCTATGCGAGTGTGGACTTTAATTACATGTGTATTTTCACACATAGTTAAATACTTTGAACAATTTTCTCTTTCAAATACATACTTCAACTTAATTTGGTATTTGTGCATCCAATTTTATTGATTTCTAATCTTCCAATTTATCCTTTACTCACAAGAAACCAGAGTGTCTGGCATTTCCTCTACATTTTAGAGCCAAAACCTGTGTTTTACTGGCGCAGTCTTAAAAATGGGAATACATAATATCATGTGAACATATTAAGTTTCCTATAAAATCAGATTACTTACATATTACTTATGTAAAAACACTGCCTACCTCATCAGTGCAGCCATAGTTTCATTTTAAAAATTAAGAATTTTTTTTTTGTTTTAATTTTTCACATTTGCACACATTTATTCTCAAGGATTATTAACAGCAATTTAATGGCAGCTTTTTGGAAGTACAAAACACAGTGCCATCCTGTGGAAGAGCACTGTACTTTTGCCCTATGTTGAAAAAGTAAAATATTTTTATTTTTCACTTTATCACGCTACTCTCATCTAGATTGACTTTTCACCAAAAGACAATATTATTGCAGTGCCCGAACTGGGAAGCAGATCTTCAAATGCACTATATTATGTCTCACTATGTGGTTGACTTTTTAACATCCTCATCAAGTTACTCACTTGTATAACAATTACCAGAAGGTTCAAGATGACAAGTAGCAATGGGAAATAAATGAGGCCTTGCCAGTGTAACCCACAAGAATATATTATTTTCGAAAGGGACTTTATGAGTGGGAAATGCTCCATCCTACTCATGTAAAAATGCTTCCCCTGAACTGATGTGGGCAACGAACATGCAAATTTCTACACTGCTAAAAGTATCCCACATTGATTATTCCAAATACATTCTCCATTTTTGGCTTTGGCATTTTCTCAAACTCATTCTTCATACCACAAATAAGTTCCAAGTCTGGACATCAATAATCACACAAAGCCTTTCCCAATTATCCATATTATGGATCCCAATTTATAAGCATCCCCACTTCATCGCTAACTGTTCTGCTTTGCACGATCACAAAACTTGTAGTTTCTTCTGTAGGTAGCATGGCAGCTCAGTGGTTAGCACTGCTGCCTCACAGCACCAGGGACCTGGGTTCGATTCCACCCTCGGGCGACTGTCTGTGTGGAGTCAGCACATTTCCCCCGTGTCTGCGTGGGTTTCCTCCCACAGTCCAAAGATGTGCAGGCTAGGTGGATTGGCCATGCTAAATTGCCCGTAGTGTTCAGGGATGTGTAGATTAGTTGGGTTATAGGGGGAGGGGTCTGGGTGGGATGTCTGAGGGTCAGTGTGGACTTGTTGGGCCGAAGGGCCTGCTTCCACACTGCAGGGATTCTATGATGATTCTGGTATTAGGCCCTGAAACCAGAGGAGCTGTACAAGATTCCTAGAAGCCACACAATAATAAAACAAAGTGAAAAGTGCCCATGTTACCATTGAACATGTTTTTAAGAATGCTAATTAAATCCTTGATGAGATACCCTGGCAGAAGACTTCATATGTGCTTCCTAATTCATAGGTGAATCATGGCTGAAGTGAATCAAATCCACTGGATGCATTACAGCATCTCATCCAATATACTCACTCAAGTACTCTATCACAGAAGAAAAGTGGAGCAAATCCTCTCCATTTTGCACCTTGATCATTATCACAGTCCACTGTGGAAGTACCATCACCAACAAGGACTGTAGCTATTCATGAAGGCTTAATACCATCCACCCAGGATAAGCAGGGATTGACAATAAATAAAGGCTTGCATGCATTGTGATTTGTGAGAACAAATGACCCATTCTCTCCCTTTCACACTATAATTTACACACATTTCTTATCTTTTTCTCTTTTTGTTTACGACCCCAATGTCATTTGCACTGGCCCTTTACATCACCTGTTTCCTTCATCTCACTTCTGTCAGAAGTGCATAAAAATAAAATCTCACTTCTGAAGAAGTCCTATCAGGCTTGAAATGTTAACCCACTTTCTCTCTCAACAGATGCTGCCAGAACTGCTGAGTTTTTCCAGCATTCTCTGTGCTGGTTTGAAAACAAAAATGAATGCTCCCTCCTATAAGAGAAAACAAGAACTGCAGATGCTGGAGTCAGAGTCAACACAGTGTGGAGCTGGAGGGACACAACAGGTCAGGCAGCAGAGGAGCAGGAAAGTCAACGTTTTGGGTTGGGACCCTTCTTCAGATCTGGGGAGAGGGAAGGGGACTGGGAAACAAATAGAGGGAGATGGGGTGGTGCTGAGAAAAGGTGCGTGGGGTGGTGATAGGTGAATGCAGGTAGGGGTTAGTGGGGATTGGTCAGTGGGGTTTTTCCAACAATTGATAATGGATTCATGGTCATCATTAGATTCTTAATTCCAGATTTGATGCACAAATTAACAACATTTATAATTCTACAAATTATTTTCTCCTCAGTGATCACTTTCTCTATCTTTTCAGCAAAATTTTGAACAATCCCTTGGTCTAGTCTACACAGAGGATAGAAGACATCAACAACCAGGGATCTGGGGTTCAAGTAAAATTCCCATCACCTCCTGCACATTTATTGCACCATACTTTGAAGTTATTGGCTTCAATTTCTGTTACACACAAATTGATACCAAAATTTTACACCACAGGGAGATTCCTTGCCTCATGTCTGGGTCTGCTGCAAACTAATTGATAGATATTGATTATCACAATGAGTCAACAATTCCATTATCATTGGATCATGCAATTACCAGGATGGTAGAAGACCACCTAGATGGATGTTGTTGTCTAGCAAATCTATATTATCCATAATGGCAGTGCAACAGAAGGTGGTAGCAAGAACTGCAGATGCTGGAGTCAGAGCCAATATAGTGTGGAGCTGGAGGTACACAGCTGGTCAGGCAACTCAACATTTCAGGTTTACACACTTCATCAGGACCTAATCCTGCTCCTCAGATGCTGCCTGACCTGCTGTTCCTCCAGCTCTGCATTGTATTGGTCAAGTACAACAGAAGGTACTTGGTTGCAACACTCAAGCTGGTGTGGTAATCCACTTTTAGAATTTAACCACACTGTATCTGCAATCTCATGGTTCCTTTACAGAACCTTGCTAATGTAGCCCATCTCTTGACTGTCTGACTGTTATCCCCTTGAGGGAATTTCATCATCTTCACAAGCAACATAGACCTTAATTCTAAATATGTTTGTACATTGTATGTTGAAAATGCATTCCATGGACACTAAACCTTGCAGAAAAACTCACCTTCCATGCACTCTGCTTTGGGTTCAGGAGCAATTCACACTGTCAAATAGCAAGTGGGTTTCTTAAAAGACAGTGAACATTAAGTGGGAAGAACAAGAGAGAGGCCCTGAGTTTGCTGTGCTCTGAATTAGTACTGTTAGTATTCCAATGGAAATTCCTTTTACAGAATTACTCCACAACATTCAGCTCCCAACTACAGTCAGATCAGTTTAAAAAAAAATCTACACAGTTCACTTATGGCAATTGCACATGGCCTAGATGAGACCATATGTGGAGAACTCTTATCGGAGGAAAAATGTTTAACTATAGAGGAAATGCAACAAATGTTTACCAGACTGGCTCCTGGGATGGCTAAATTGACATATTGAAAGAGATTGGATAGATTCAGACCATTTTCACTGGAGTTTAGAAGAATGAGATGGGTTCTCGTATAAACCTATAACAGAACTAGACAAAGTAAACACAGGAAGGATGTACCCAAAGACTGGTAAGGGTTCAGGATATGTTATTTAGAAGAGAGATACAAAGAAATGTCTTCACCCAGAAAGTCATGAGCCTGTGGAATTCTCTGCCACAGGAAGTGGTTTTCAAGGAGTTGGATATAGTTTTAGGGCTAAAGGTTAAGGAGAAAGTGAAACAGGGGAGAGAGTTGGATGATCAGCCATGATCATGTTGAATGGGAAAGCAGGTTTGAAGGACTGAACGACCTATTCCTATTTCCTATGTTTCTAGGTTTTGCCTAGAAGCAACTAGACTATTCCAACTCTCTAACAATTAAGTTGTTGCTTTGTGATCCACGGCAGCATCACAGAGACGTGTTTTCAGATTCAACAACTCATTCGGATAGTGTAGCACAGTAACATAAATGAATGACCCAATGTCAGATCCGCTGATTAATTCTGCGCTTCCTCCATACAAAAAATACGATGGCAACAGTAAGCATTTTCATTTGAATGCATGGCCTTGAGTGAAAAAAATTCAATATTAAAAAAGGTTTAAAATTAAAGTGCACAAGATTTAAATTAGCAATTTCAAATCATGCTTTATCAGCTTACCTGCAAACTTGCAAATAATCAATAACATTCAATTTGTTTTACACACAGTGCAGATGTGACTGGAGGAGCAGTGCAGTGGGGGCAGGGTTGAAAACAAGAGGATAAAAATCTGTAAAATTTTAGGTATGGAAACTCTCTGATACACAGGCTCATTAAAGACCTATAAGGGTAAAATAATCCCAGATAGTGCTAAGGGTTGTTATGAATTTCCTATTAAGTGAATACTCTTAATTAGTGAATAACATTTTTCTGGCAAACAGGTCATTAATTCACTACTGCACAAACCATGTACTCTATGCATTGCTGAGGTTTATATTGGCTCATACAGTCATCATTGAGACAGATTAATACTGAATAAGCTTCAATTCTGCTAGGAAATATCAATTTGCTTTTAGAACAGTCATATGGGGATAAGGAAAAAACTATTTTTCTTTCACTAACTGGAACAGTACAGCTTTTAAAAGATTTTCTAGCAAAATAATTGGATTAATTTCTTTCATATGAGTCTCTGTCAATTTCAGTCAGCAGTAATTGACTGCACCTAAACCTTGGATTTTTGTAACTGTGCTGTGAATAGGAGTGCCAAAAAGCAAGGAGGCATAAGCCTAATAATAATATTTATTTCCCATTTACAGTAGTTGAGTGACTTAAAACTCTCTAAGGAACACAATGAAACCTGTTTATCAAGACCATTCTTGGGTAGAGAACATAAATAAGTCAGCATTTTCTCAAGTACATGAATTATATCTTTTCCCCCAACTCTTTCATTCTCTCAGAAGCATACTTGATGGGGCAGTTTTGCAGATTATTGCAACATCGACAAATTTGTTCATTGTTGCTGCAAGTTTCTTTTCAAGCTGACATTTATAATTTTTGCTGGAGACTGAAAGTAGGTCTATTGATTCAAAGCTGTAAAATAGAGGGTGTGGTCCAGGAGTCATAAATTATGGGCTGGGCATCACTATGATTGACAGACTTCAATTACTTCAGTTAATTTAGTGCCTCACACTTAAAATTCATATGCTTCTGCAAATCTCTGCATCTGGGGAATTCTAAGAAAATAGTTCACCTCATGAATGCAGTAAATTCCTGGACAATAAGAGCAGCTGGCACTACAGCTTTAAGACATCAGATGGACAACGAAAAATTTGCCCTAATACATTATAATTCCTGTTTATTTCAGGAAAGTCAAATGGCTTTCTTTTTGATACCTGAAACAATCTTACCGTGTTCTAGAAAGATCAGCTGTGTTTGTTACTACAGTGCATTCAGGGACATAGCAAAAGTCACAGCATCACCTACATTCTACAGTTATGAAATAAGGGGCAAGGCAACATGGAGAAAAAATATTCAGCACTTATAATGCTAACAATTTTGTTGAACATTAAGAAAGCTGCAATTAAATATGCACATTTCATTAAAATAGGCAAGAGAATTTTAGAGCCAGCTGCAGCCCAATTGACAATTATTAATTAATTATATAATATTAGAATTCTCTGTTATCTTTTGAACTTTACACATCAGGGAATTCATATTTGTTTAAATGTGACAAACAGCTTTTATGGTTTACCTATCATACACATTAATACTGACAGCTAAAATATATTAGTGCAAATGCAACTGCATTTTTGTTAACTCTGATCTAGGGCATTTAAAAATAACTGGACAATTTTAGTGACTTTTTCTTATTGCCAGTGCAACTATTCTGGAGGTACATATTTTAAACATTAAACAGATTATTCTACACAGTATTCTAGAGAACAAAATTAGTTTAAAATGCTTTCAAATTTAGTAAAAAGTATTACCATATTAAAGTCATCAAATTTTTATTTTTGTCTAAATATTTAATGTTTATTTTATAAATTAATAATTAGCATTTAAAAAGAAACAACCTTTTCAGTTCAGCAGAACTGAAAAACTGATTTTAAAACCAAGCACAATGGTTATTTTGTTTCTTTTTGAAAAACTAAAATCAGTGATAGTACAGGGGAAGCTAATTCCAAACCTGTGATGAACAAGTATAGAACACAAGGAAAGACAGAAAAACATATAGATGCTTTCAAGTGTATTCTTAAACTGCATAAAATTCACAACAATTGGAACAATTCCCAAAAATTCCACAGTATATAAAATCAGCAAAATGGATGATGCCAGAAGCAGCTGCTAGAAAAAATATACATACATCATATAATACAAACCTAAAATGGTGGCTTTTTTTAAAAATGAATTAAGAACAATGGATTGAAAATTTTAATTAACAGAAAATTAAATACTCGAACATCCTGTCACTGCACTAGCTGGCATAAACATTTTACAGTACTGCATACAAATTAATTTAAGAGAGACTGACAATATCTTTATAGGGAAAGAGAAAAGTATTTCCACCCATGTTGACGAGGCTAATATTTGCATAGATAGATGAGACAATGAATTTGAATAAATGAGCTGCTAAATCCTTGTTAACTTAATGCACCAATGTTTCTAAAATTTAGATGCTGATTTCAATGTATAACAGAATACCCAACTGGAAAAATAAAATTAGAAGTGACATTCTAGCCACATGGACCTGCACAAAGTAATATTCCACAGAAAGGAACTGAGTCACCAAGTACAGCTGAATCTAGAATAAAACAAAAGAACTGTGGATACTGGCGATGTGAAACAAAAAACAATAAAAAGCGCTGGAGAAACTCAGGTCTGGCAGCAGCTGAAGACAGAAAAACAGATTTAATGTTTCAAGTCCAGCACTACAGAACTGAAAGCAGCTGGAAAATGCTGATGACCCAGGTTCAGATGGAACAGGATAGATAGATGGAGAAAGTGCACAGAGAGAGGTGGGGGGGGGGGGGGAAGGTGGAAGGGAGATAGAGAGAGAGAAAGGCTAAGTAAAGGGATTGCTGATAGTAAGACGGGGGAAGAAAACAATGCTGAATAGATGATAACAAACTGTGAATAATTGAAAATGGATTGGCTGTGCTAAGGATGGCCCATACAGAACAGGACCTGGGGTGTGGGGTAGGTAACAAACATGGAGGGAGGGGTTCTCCCCTGAAATTGTTAGACTCAATGTTGAGGCCTGAAGGCTTTAAGGTATCTAGGTGGAAGATGAGGCCAGACTGAGGGGTCCAGCTGCATGGAGGATGTTGGAGGCTGGTGAGGAGGTCTGTAAACAGGAGTCCTCTCCTCGTCCCAAAGAAATGGGCATTGAGATGAGGGCGCTGGAAAAATGAGCCTGTCATCACATAGTGCCTGAAATTCATTGAGGTGAGGGAGAAAGGGGTAAAACTAAAGTCCTTTGCAGAATACAGATCGATCAGCATCAGATAGCGCAAGGTCAGAAGGTATGGTAAATACCCAACGATACAGGAGGTTGGAGAAGGAACGGAGTCAGAAGGATGGGGAGGGGAGGAAGGTTCCAGAGACATGTGGGTATCAGAGTTGTTGCAGCTTGTGTTCCCTAATACCTGAAAAGGAAGAGAAAATGTTTCTTGTTAAAACATCAAAAGGGCCAAAGAATGAGGTAGAACTGGGGTCACGACAGCTTTGTAATAACGTGAAGGGATGCTGATGGAAAGAGAGATGTCAAGTGGCAGTGCAAGGCACTGAGTGTGGATCTCAGGAGGTGGTGAGAACAGCTGCCCACAGAGCATTGTACAAATCAGAGATATCTGCGAGCTTGGATTGATTCTTGATTTCCATTGTTTATCACAATCACATTGATGCAAAATGGGTTCAGTTGCACAATGGTCTACAAAGCTTGGTGCTACACCATAGTCAGGGAGAGCTACTACTTGAGTACTGTGAAGCAAGTGTTTTAAGATCAATTCTAGTAATGATTTTCCAAATACACAAGTACTTAATTTTAAAAACTGAAAGAATTGTGGATGCTGGAAATCAGAAGCAAATTGTTAGAAAAGCTCAGCAGGCTTGCCAGCATCTATGGAGAGAAAGCAGAGTTTATGCTTCCAGTCCACTGCCCCTTCTCTGAAACAACCCAAAACGCAAACTTAAGTATTTAATACATGCCCAGGTAGTCCATTGGACTGGGTGGAATATTTAACCCTTTTGAACCATTTCAACCATCTTCCTCCAACTTTAAAGATTTACTAACACACAACTGCATTCAAAGTCTCTTGGTCAATAAGGTCCCAACTTTACTCAGCATTACACTGATTACAACAAAATAAGATTTTTCGGATCTTCCTATTCACATTGCAAACTCGTACAAAGTAGTTGCAGCCCACGAACAGTTGTTTTGGACCAATAGGTCTATGTCAATATGTTATTGGTCCACACAAGTGCCCACTCTCTGTCCATCTCAGCCCATTGTAATGCTGCCCTGCGTTCTGCACTTGTCCAGGTTTATTGTGGAAAAAATATTTTGCCCACAACTTGTTCATCTGAATTAATTTCAGTCATGCCATATCATTTGACATTAAAAAAAACTTCAACTAAGCTTTCAATACAAGAATTCTGTTCATGTTAAACCATTTCACTTAATTCTGCAAAATAATTGTATAGAACATGGAAACTGTATGTGGAAGCCAAAGTAGGCAGAATGAATAGAAACTAACCACATTGTCCCTTCTAGTGCTGCACCATTTCATTAGTAAGCACTATTCCACCAGCTGGGATCAGTGACCTGAGTCTACTGAACTAAATGAGTAATGTTTAGTACATCCACTGTACTACGTTTCCAGATGTAGGAAGCTTATTGTGCAAGCTATTCCACTAACCACATTTTAAAATACATTAAGCTGCATTTGTTATTCAAAATATGCTTGGTTTACTATATTATCAGTGCACTGGTGCATTCATAATATACAAAGTGCACAGCACAGTGCAAAAAGTGAGTTCATTGCTGATATCCCTGGGAATAGTTGTTGGTTTAGGCAGTCCTCCTACACTTTGAATCAGCGAGCAGCGGTTTTCGTTTGTGCCTGCATACCTTTATGAATGACTACATTCAGGTGAGATGGGGATTGCCTGGCAGCGGCCGTTTACAAGCAGAAAGCAGGAACAATGTTTTCAAAAAATGCCGTCATTCATTTTGATTCCACAGCCAAACCGCTGGATTTTCAGTGTATTAATATTTCCAGATATTGGGCCTGCTATGTAAAGACTTTGACTGGTTTCATATAGATTTTTTTTAAAAGCCTCTTTAGAACACAAGCCAACTTCAATAATGCATTATGAACAGTTCTCACATTAAAAGCAATCAGGGTATTGTTATAAACCACTCATTGCAAGAGTATTCTTTGACCTAGTACTCTCATTACTTAGTTGAAAATTCTTAAGCAATTAAAATATTAAAGAAAGGAAAAATACAAAAACATAACCTTTGCCTCAAAATAAGGAATGTTAAAGCCTGGTTACAGCAGAACAGATCTGCACACAATTCACTGAGCAGTTTGTGTGGGAGTAAACCGTTCCATTATTTTTCTGGGGCAGAGGGAGATGTGATGGCTGAGCATCTTTAGAAGTGCCAGTTTGCTGTAGATTTCTTTAATATCTATAGGTCACTTCTTCTCCACCAAGTGGGATAACCAATATGTGAAATAATGCTGGCAGTATCCCTGGGATAGACGGAACAAACTTGAATCAACACAACATTCACTTCAAGTGGCTTCAGAAGTTCGTTCTTAAAATGGAAGACAAATATGCAATTTTTAAATAGTGGTAGAACTTTACAGTCATAACATTTTTCAATACTGACAATTCCTGAACACTGCAGCTTTAATTAAGTCATTATATTACTATTGGGCCTTAAAGCATTACATCTTGTATGAACATCACTACTACAGGCTTTCCAGCCTTAATCAATTTTTCCTATTACTAATAACCACCCAGGTAGCTGTTGCCATTCAAGACAACATCTGATATGAAATAATTACAGAGTGGAGTGCTTCTGCAGCATGCTTCTAATTCACCATGGGAATCTCCAGGTATAAACAGATATCATCTACTGCAAGGGAGTGTGCAATTAAATTAACATCAAACAACTTACTACCAATTCTCAAGAGGCTACCAAAACTGCTTCAAAACCATTTCCTCTGGTTAGAAATCAGTGTAATCAATGGCAAACATGACTTCTATTAAGAAACAAACGTTGCTTGAAACCGTTTATCCCTGAAACAACCTAAAATCATGCGTTTACTAGTTCAGCTCAGTTTAAGTAGTGCAGTCAAGTTAGCTAATGGTCCTCTTTGGTTTACATCAACTCCTGGAATCTAATATTATTTTTGGTTTAGTCTTAAAACATCAATGGAACAATAACTAGGGGCTTGTCCAAAAAGCTTAAGACAGGTCTCATGACATTTCACAGGTTAGTGAACATCAAGGGGATCGAAAGGACAACATTGCAGATTTCAGGTTATTGATGATGACAGAACTGAGGCCCACAACTCTCAGGCATCCTATTAAACATTTCTTGTTTACTATGAAATATTTATGATGCAAATTTTGCTTAAGGGAAAATTCTCAAAAAATATCTGTGGTTGATGGGGTTTTCAAGCATTTCACAATTTAAAAACATATTTTAAATGATTCACCCAAAATTCAATGTGATTTCTCAGAACAAAACAACTATTTTTGTCAGTTGTTTCACTTATTTTTAGACATCTCAAACTGAATTGAAAATGGTTGCAGATAACATCTTTAGCCCTTTAACTATTTGAGTTTTACAACATTTAATTTTAAAGTATAGATTCATTGAAGTAAAGATTCACTGAAGAAGTTTAAAATTTACTAAGCAATTGAACATGCAACATTGTGGAGTTGTAACAATAATCTAGTACTTAACACAGAAGTGGAGAGTTCTTTAGTTTTTTTTAAAATCTACATTTCACGACAAGCATTTATTTAGTGGGTTTTAGCTGTTTACAATTTACATTACATTGATTTAAATAAATGTGCGTTGATCAAGAACTCTAGTTATCACTTGGTTTAAAACATTTGTGATTTCACCTGTTTACCATATATTTTGTAGCGTGATTTACAAAGTGCAATGGCAGCATCTAGTGGCAGAAAGTCAGTGCTAGCTAAGTTCCCAGCAGAACAGACTTGAAAAGCGTCAGTCATTCTCTGGAGTGACAAAGAAGTTGAGAGCTGGCAAAAATAAGGAGACTTTCCTCACTGCTTCACTGTTACCATAATGGCATTGAAAGATGTCACACTTGCAAAAATCTATAACTTAGCACAACAGTAAATAACCTTTCTGCCAGTCAGCCTTGGAAGTTCTAACTCATTTTAAAAAAAGGTTGCTGCCAACATTTGCCAGTTTAGCAAGATGCCAAATAGATGTAATCGACGGTGGTCATGAAATACAGATTTGTACCTACACATTCCTTATGTTCTGATGTTTGTCCTTTAGAAATTTGATTCCTGGACATGAAGTTATGTACAGAAGCAATCATAAAACAGTTAAACTAAAAAAATAAAAGTGCATAAACGTTATGCAATCACAACACACGCCAAAACAAGACAAATTCTGATGACATGCGACACTTCAATCGTAATTCACCTGGTACCATTTGAATCAATTTTCCCTGAACCCTCTCCAGTAATCTCCCTTTGTGGTTCATCATCCATTTTATTTTTGCCTGTTAAATCTCTTGGCTGGTTCTTTATCTTGAAGGTGCTATATAAAAGCAAGTTTTTCATGTTCTTAATGTGGGTGTTACAAGAATGTACAGGATAATCACAGGTATAAATATCAGCCAATGAACTTTAATAGGAAGTCAGTACTGATGAAGGTATCATTGTGTGCCCACTAGAACCAAAACTCCTGAACATTTTGCAGAACTGGGCATGTTGCACCAGTTGTTGCTATCTCTCCCTCAATGGACTTTCCTTCTCACTATTCACTGCTCCTCTCATCACCAGTCACTCTGACTATCCCACTGGCCACCACCTTGCCACTGCCTGGCTCAGCACTTTTGCTCAGGGACTGGGGCAGGGTGGCACTGAGACCTCTTTCTGAGGCTCCTCTGAGTCAATGGGCACTACGCTGCTACATAAAATGAACTTAAAGCATGAAGCCATAAGATTCCTGTAGCATCACTGACAGTAACGTCATAGGGACTGCGACTGCCTGCCCCTCAAGGGTACTCCTTGCAGCTAAAGTGGCAATAGGCTTTTCAGCATGGACGCAATTAGCCGAATGCATTCTGTACTGTAATAACTCAATATATTACATATTATTACAGAGCAAATGGATTTCGCTGTATCAGTTTTGATGTCTTTTGTAGTTGGCGAGACAGCCAAACATACACGGAAATGGCTTTTAGGACAACTTACTGGAAGGTCCTACCATATCCTAGCAAATATCACAGGGCATCTGGGAGTACCTTGGTGATTCAGTAAAAGTAAGGGAAGTAAACCAAAATTTAAAGAAAACAAATTTCAAAATACAGTCTACAAATGGTCAAAAGAATATTAGTATCAGATGATGAGTTTATAAAACCACTCCTTCTCAGCTGTTCCTACCTGTACTCGTCATGCTGAATGAAGTTTCAAATATGACACCTGAATAACCAGCAGAATTTTACTTCTTTGCATTTTGTCTATCTCTCTCTCCCCTCTCCACCATTCTCCTCCACTCCCACAAAATCACTAAAGATCTGGACCACCACTTCTAACAACTAAATATTGTTGCGAAGTTGGGTAGAGTACTTGTGGATTGGGAAGCAGGAAGTTAGAATTTGGTGTTTGTAAAATGCTAGGGAGAAAAGCATTGTGTGGTCCCTTTAAAAGATCATGTGCTTTTTCTACACTTAGTGATTTAAAATGGATGGCTGTTAGCAGCAACATTAAAGTTTGCAATTACACAGACCTCAACAAATTGAAACATTTGTGCCAAAAGACTATACAGTTAGCAGGCCAAGCAGCAGTTTTTACCAAGGCAACAGGCTTTTGAATTTAACAAATCAATTTGAACCAGGCACTCAGATACCAAAACCTATTAAATTTAAGTCTGATGGTTTTGACAACATAGGGCCAATCCTATTGTAAGAAATATCAATGTCATCAAGGCTATAAAAGAAGAGGGCAGTTGGACAAAGACCCTAGAGCTGGTTGCCATCCAAAGCTAACAGTTCTCAGGAGAGAATCACTGGGTCTCACAGCCTCCTCTATGTCTTAAAGAAAGCACCATCTATATAACAACAGTACCAATGGCATGAGATAGTAGGAACTGCCGATGCTGGAGAATCTGAGATAACAAGGTGTAGAGCTGGATGAACACAGCAGGCCAAGCAGTATCAAAGGAGCGGGAAAGCTGACGTTTTGGGTCTCGACCCGAAACGTCAGCTTTCCTGCTCCTCTGATCCTGCTTAGCCTGTGTTCATCCAGCTCTACACCTTGTTATCTCAGTACCAATGGCATAACTTGTTAATATTCCTGACAGAAGAATCAACAGAGAAGACACATAACCTGGTTATAATTTCGAGAGACTTTTTTTTATATATAAGTGGCACTTGTATTTATTGGAACAGCACATCATTAGAATCTTGCTTTATTCAGGAATAGTTAGTAGTTAGAAGGAATTTATTTGGTTTGTTAACAGTTGAGTTAATTTGTTCACTGTTAGAGTTAGATAAATAAATTGTTATTTGTTGATTTTAAAGTGTGCGTCAGCAGTTTATTTTATTTAACCACTAGAACTTGCTGAAAGGCAGGTTACACCACTTTTCACACTCCGTTTAAAAGTTATAGGGCAAGGTGCTCCTCTTTGGGTGTTTCGGTTTTAGTTCTCGGGAGGGGGTCAACCTCCACTTTTTAACAATATCCTTTGGGTGATTTTCAATCACTATAAATATATTACTATAACTATTCACAACGTCAAATCAAGTAACTAATGTTTATTTGGAAATCTCATTTGCACTGGCAATTGTAACACTCTATACTCAATTACGGTTCTTATCTTCCCCCATAAGGTCTTCCATTTCTTCTTGTTTGCCCACGAGCTTTGGGGGACTCTTCATTAATACTATTAATGACAAACCAAAAGGATCAATGTGCTTTTTAATGACTGCTCTGGTTCTACTCATGTTTCATTGTATCCCCTCACTCAACCCCACCCCTCACAATCCTGCATCACTCAGTCTCGCAATT
Source organism: Rhincodon typus (assembly GCF_021869965.1). Lineage (NCBI taxonomy): Eukaryota > Metazoa > Chordata > Chondrichthyes > Orectolobiformes > Rhincodontidae > Rhincodon > Rhincodon typus. The sequence continues at coordinate 4,566,914 of NC_063362.1, forward strand.
CAGCTAAAACTAAACACATACCCATATTCGGGCATAGAATTCAAACACCTACAGAAACTCGAGCCTTCTCCAGCCTGGAAGTGCAGTTGAACTAATGTAGTCAAACTGAAACCAATACCACTTATTATATAAAAACTTACCATTTGTGTTACATCCATGGGGAGAAAAACTCATTAGATTTAATAAAGAGCTCCATTTTGCTACGGTTTTCTGACAGCCACTTAGTGATTTCTCATTTTGAGTTTATTTCTTATTCACGCTCACATTCAATTTGTTATTAACCAGAATATGCACATTACATGCTCAAATTCAGATTGCACTTAGCTATTCCCTGATTTTTGTGTGTTAGACCCAAGGCACATATTGCAATAAGTTTTAATAAAAAATATTTTTACAGCGTACTGCACAAACCGTAAAATTAAGTACTGGAACCATATACTGGAAAATTATTAAATTCACCATTCTTCTGTAAAATAATGCTACGCATTTACCAGCTAATCCCTTTGCTGGCTAATTGGGATTATACAGAAGTCCTCAGTACAACACTACATTCTGGTTTCATGACGATACCTTTGAATGTGCTTTGGTCTGTTAACTACAGATAATATTTTCCTAAAGTGCTTATTGAATAAAATCTGCTTTATATTCATTCCTTTCATAGATTTCACAACTGTCTGACATCCTATTAATTGAAGAAAAAAAATAAAATATAGGTTTAACTTCAGGGAACATGCATCATATGTGTGTCAGTCAACCTCATTATTGCTTGCAAACTGAATTTATAACAGTAGCAAATTAACCAATTTATCCCTACAAATATCTTTCAGATAACTGAATACAATTTTTTTTCCCAGACAAATAGGATGGTGGGGAAGAACAGAAATGAGACTATGAAACCAATGGAAAATACCAACATTGTGGTACGTTACTGTAATTCGACTGTGTTGCAAATCGTATATGCAAACTGGTGCAAATTTCCTGGGAGATAGAGATATGGTCACATGGATATGGTTATATCTACACACTGGAACTCAAGTTGATATAGCAGCAGGAGACTCTTGCGGCTGTCAAGAGCTCACTGAAGACAGCAACAGGTTCTTTTTTTAAAAAAAAAGGTCCGTTGTGCTCAACCTTGAGGAACTTAACAATATTCCGCTTTATTTCCTAACCATCGTCACCCCCGTCAGGTGCAGCACTGGCAAGCGACACCAAGGTTGGTAATGAAGTTGATGGTGCTCCTAGTCTTGTAAGGAATGTATACCACCTCACATACAAATGAAATGGCATACATAGGTGCATCAGATAATACATGAGAGCAGCAGGAAAATTAGCCCCTAAAAATGGTTACAGTGAGGGAATCAATGGGAGATCCAGAGCTGCCTTTGTTGACTAGGCAGATGGCTAGAGGAGCCATCTTCTGGTTAAGAGGGGAATGGACATCTGCTAGGAAGATGGGAGGGCACACTGAGCAATGGAGGGTGCAAATGGAGGGGTAAGGGGTGGCGGGGATACTATTGCTGGACAAGTGTGTGGTCAGGGAGGCTGCAAAAAGAATGCTAAAGGGTGTCGAGGGAAGAGAAGGTTACAGCTGCCACAGGGGAAGAATGGGAGGTTGCAACCGGGTATGGCAGAGGAGGAGGTTGGAAAAAAAAAGGATATGCTGTTGTGACACTTTATATACTGTACTGTCTAAGAAATTAATGTTTCACTTGTGTGTTGTCACTATATGTTTAGTGGAGAGTTGCGAATAATTGAGGATATTGCAGAATTCTTCTAATTCTGTTCCTGTACAAGTCCAAATACCCCAAAATAACTTCTGTATTGTGTTGACCTATGTGATTGCTTCACCTAGTAAATGAGTTACAGAGAATTAACAAAGAGCCCCAGAATACCAACAGATAATCCCCAAAAATCAAATAAAGTTGTTCTTGAGAAAATTTCAAAGAGTCCTTGAAAAATAAAATAATGTGTGTCCCAAGATGCATCAAAGATGATGACTACAAAATGAATTGGCTACAAAAAAAAAAAAAAAAAAAAATCAGCAGAATTCATTGTGGACACTTTACAAACTCTAACGGTGCATACCTTCCTACAGCCACAAAAATGTAAGAGTGGCTTTCATAAATATTTAATAATTACGAACTTTCAACTTTGAGAGCAGCTAATGTACCAATTTTGTTTTAAAACAGGAGAAAGATAGCCTGGGTAAACTATTAACTGGTTAATCTGGTGTAGTTAAATGCTTAAAATTCATCATTCAAAATAACCATGTACAGGTTAAGTCAAGCATAGGTTTTTCAAAGTCAAATTATATTTTGACAATTTAATAGAGTATTTTAAAAAGTGATCAAATAGATAGAAAGGTAGTGCAATATGTAGCACAATATATGGATTTTCAGTAGGCATGAAATAAGCTAGCTAAGAAGAGGCATAATAGGAAAACATGGTGTATACTCAAAAGGGAGTATACCAGCTCGGATAGAAAAGTGGTAGAACAACAGAAAACAAATGAAAAAGGCAAATGAATATGCTTGGATTGGAGAAGCATTGTACCACAGGGATCAGCACTAAATCCAGTTTTGTCATCAGTATACATGGAATGATTTGACAGGCTTCATCTCAACATTTGCAAACAAAGTAGAAGGCTGGCCAAACAATACTGTAAATGGAATACAGTAAGAGACTTCAGGGAGACTGCCAGGTTAGTAGAATGGGCAGACAGGTAGCAGATGTAATCAGAAGTGAATAATGTGAGGTAGCGTGTTTTGGGGGGAAAAAATCCAAAGAATGAAAGCATAAACTCCATGAAAGGAGTACATAATATCGCAAAAATACAAAGGTGATACATAATAGTTTAACATTTTGATTTTATAAATAGGGACACATAGGGAAGATGATAAATTTGTACAGAAACAAACAATCATCAGGCCACAGTTTGAGTACTATTTCCAGTTATAGATGTATATTATGGAATGGTCACGGAAGCCCAAGAGACCGCACACCTTAGACTTACCATGACAATACCAGGACTAGGAATGTATTATGATGAGTAAGACTGTTGTTCGTGGACCACAGAAGGCAAAAGGGAAGTATAACCACAGCAGTTAAAATTATTTCTTCTGTTAAGGATGCCAAGATGAGGGGGTTATCAAGTTAAAAGATCACTCAAAAAGAAATAGAGAAGCTAAGAGGTAATTCTTCATGCAGAAGATTGTTGGAGCAATTAATTCTTAGCCAAAGTAAGCAGTTCAGGCACAGAACATTATATATTTTAGAGGAAAGACAGATAAACATTTGAAAGATGAAAACACAATGCATGGTGAGAGCATGGCAGTGGAACCCATTTAGCATTGCTCTTGCAAACACTTACAAGAGACAATATGGGAAATGGTCTCCTTTATCATGAACTTTTCTGGTTCTATCATGCCACTACCTCCAAAAGGCAGTGATGTGTCATACATATAGTCAGTGAGAGCATTCTCAGAGTCAGATGCAATTTGAATTAGAAATTTCACCAAAGCAAATGTCAAAACAGGATCGAGAAGCCCAACTCTAAACTGAGTAGTTAACCCTGCACCTGGTGATCATTTCACTTGCATTGTACAGCTAGCAACCACATAATCATTGTAAGATTTGCTTCCAGAAATACATTATGGAGCATCCTTCAATTATCAACATATACTTCAAGATTTAAAAATTGCTAAACAATATAAATTTCAGTAACTACAATTGTTATTCTGCCATGTCAGATAAAATGCTCACTTCTTTTCATATATCTCTTAAAGATAAAATTCAGCAAAAAAAAAAGACAGACGATAAATTTTCTTCATTCTGTAGCACATTTTTGGAACTGTGTTAATGTGTCTTACTGGATCAATTAATGCCTTATCAGAAATATTGCAGTGCATTAACACCTTGTAGGACAATTGGAGATACTACATTGTAGAAACTGTTTGGCTGGTCTTTAACATTTCCTATTTCAATTCATCTGTTCATTCCCAGCTTTCAAAACTTATCATCATTTCTTTGAAAACAGTAGAAAATCATGGTTACAACGGCAACATGAAGTACTATTTAGACTGGCTGCAGGATTTTTTCAGAGCACATTTATGCTAACGCCAGACAGTGGTTTTAAGTATCTATTTGTTCACCAGGCTTCACTCTGGTAGACAATGTTTAGTGACTTTTAACTGCAATATATAGTTGACTTTAATGTTGTATCAATATGAATAAAGAGGTAAGCCAGAAAAGAATAATGGGTCTCAAAACAAATGGTGCTTCTAGTACTGGTGACTTTGACCCAAAACTGCTCAAAAAACATTGCCGGCTGTGCACAGTGACCACCTTGCTTCTATATTCATTGGGTCACAACGTCAGAGACTGTTCCCAGGCACCAGATTGAGACTTGTGCCAAAATCAACAAAGAAGACGGGTAAGAAATGGGAATAATAAAAGGGCATTAGTTTAATTTGGTTGGGATCAGTAAATCTACAACGTATGATCATACGGACAGAAAAATGGTCAGAGGCTTTGAACGTAGCTTCTGAGAAAGGTATGTCTCAACAGCCTACTTGGTAATTCATTGCATTTTTCAAGCAAGTTACTCGTTTGGTGGATCAGATCAAAGTAGACCAGTTGGCATTCTGTGCTTTGGCTTTGAGGAAGCTTTAGAGAAGATACCCAGTATATTGTTATACTGTGGGACTGAATGGTGATTTTGGACTGGATAATGAACTATTTGCATTTTCATAGGCAGAGGGTTGTGATTCCTCTCTAAGCCACAGTGGCTTTAGCCTGAGATACAGGATTATAGTTAAGATACGGTTTCCCTTCACATGCTTATGAGCCCCATTTTCACAATTTTTACTAATATCATTCAGGTAGTAGGTTTCAGATTTATTCGTTATGTTTATCAAAAGCATTTGAAAACATTTGACTTAATTGTTTTTGAAGTACGGTTGCGGTTTATTATGCAAATATTACAGTCAATCATCATGTAAAAGTTTCAGGATTCTGTTGAATGTTAGACCAGTTTATAGCCTAATGAGAATGGATAGGATAATGAAATGGCGATGTATTGCACAGTACAACAGTGACATCAGTCATGTGCAAAGATTGCGAACAAAGGATGGAATAGTCTGGATTATAAATTGCATTTAGAAAAATATTGCAGACAATAGCACATGTAACAGAGTTTGCATAAAACTTCCAGAGTCAGGCAGCATGTTCATCATAGGAAAAGAGAAGTCAATGCAGGCCATAAACTATGACGTGGAGGTGCTGGTGTTGGACTTGAGTGAACACCTAAAAATTTTGAAGGACGCCCTCATAGGAACAGGATACAACACTCACCTCATCAATCGCCAGTTCTGATGTGCCACAGCAAAAAAAAAAACAAAAATGACCTCCTCAGAAGACAAGCACAGGATATAACCAAAAGAGTACCCTCGCTATATTCCACACTCCACTCGCACCATTTGTATGATCTTTTGATCTCCCTGCCCTTGATCTCTCTGTCTATAAATTCTGTGTCTGTGTGCTTCTCTCTTTTAACCCGGCAAAGGGACTATGCTCCAAAAGCTTGTGATGTAAAATAAACCTGTTGGACTATAACTGGGATCGTCTGATTTCTGACGAAGATCAGAACAACATAAGCTTTTCAAACAACTAAACTTTGAAGGTGCATTAATTTGGTTGCACATTTTATTTTTTAAAGCGGTCAGAAGTACTCCAAACACTGCCATTCAGTGTTTGTGCTTCATAGGAATCTTCGTACTTGAGGATTAAAAATCAGAAGTGTAACGAATAATCTGTTAAATTTAAGGAAGAGTTAAGATTGTGCAAAATGATTTTTTTTAAAAAAGCTGGCATAATAAAACCATTGTATTCTGACAAAAAAGCCCATTTCTTCACTCCACAGATGTTGCGTGACCTGCGAAGTAACTTAGATTACCAGCATTTACAATATTTCACTATTGTAAAACAGGATTGGGATGACTACTTGGAATTTACTGCTGCATTGTATTTTATGCTGCTAAGTCTTTAATTTGTGAAACATGAGTTTAAACTTGGCTTTGAAATTGTCACCCAACACCAATTTGCTTTTTGGGAGATTTCAGAAGCTTGCACTTTTACAGTGACACATAATACAAGTCCCACTGCAGACTGACAATATCCTACTTTGAACAAAAATTCAAGCACTTTTGTGTATTCATATGGAGATCTTTTAATCATATCCATAATTTATAGTTTATTTTTGTATAAAGGAGATTGAACCACCCAACACAGCCCATGCAGAATTGAAAAAAAACAGTGCTTGGGATGTTAAATCCACCAAAAAGTAAAGTCATGCTGAATGTGCTGCATTTCAAACCCCTTGTATTTTGCTTAACATGGAAATTTGTAAATATGATGTTTAAGCAATAATTTCAAACCTCTCCCCTACCAAAGTACCTAGTTTAAATGTTATTCCCAGTAAATTGAGGCAACAATCCAAATGTTAGAAAGTAGTAACTTCTAAGCAATATTTCAGTAACTAAGAAACCTCATCAGCCCATCATAATCTAGGCCATCCATCCTAACATGATAGTTCTTTTCTACCAAATGCTTTACAGTCAAAGGCAACCAATGTTTGCTAAATAAAACAGACATATAGCTTTACAAATAATGCTTCTTGTCATTCCCTTTCAGATAGTCAACTTAGACACCCAGGATCTAGCTGATTCTGTTTGTAGACTTTAAAAAGCTGCAATATAGTTAATGACAGAGATTACAACACAGAAGGAAGCTGTTCAGCTGCATCAGGTTCATGCCACTGGAAGCTCTTCAATTTGAACTGTCAAATCTAGTCATTTTGCCCTTTAACCTTATCTTTAATATTTATTCTTTTTAAATGCTACTACAATTCCTTTTTTAAATAATGCTACAATTTCTGCCTCAACAGTCACTTCTGAAATGCATTCAATACTCAATTACACTGAACATAAAAAGTTTCTTCTAACTTTCTTATTTATTCTTCAAACTGTAACTGTAAGAGTTACTGCATACTCCCCTTATGTTTATACTTGAAGTTGTCCTAAAAGTTAAAATTAAAGTTAAATTTATCAGAGCCTAACAATGACCTGTTCTTTACAAATTCACATTGACTAGTCCTTGCCTTTCTATATTCACTAATTTCATCCTAGAGGTTTACCCACAATTAACATCAAGCATCCTTTGTCCATATCCTCAAGTTACTTTTACTCCCCTCTAAAATCTAGTGCATGCTTATCAGGCATTTGTGCCATTTCCTTTAGCTCAAGATGGCCCTCTTCACCTCTAAACAGTCTCAACCCATCTTAGATGATGTTTTAATTTTTACATCTATACGACAGCACGTGAAATTACCCTTTATGTTGACCAATCCTCTTTCACATTCCCTCCTAAGCCTTCCAAACCTCCTTTAATTCTCATTGTTTCCTTGAGTTATCACCCCTGTCTTTATTATATACCTCTATTAAGCTTCTCATTACCCCTGGAAGCCCTGCTCTTTAACATAACCCTTTACTCTTTGTTGGAATGTATTTAACTTTATCTATCTCTCTAAATATCTGCACTGCTGGTTGGTTGTTTGATCTGCCACTTCTTTTTTCCAACCAATTATTCTGTGTGTGATCCCCTCTCACCCCACTGAAATGAGCTAATTTCCAAGCTAATTACTTGGATGACTCTCTCTCTTTGTTTTCAATGTGAACCTAATTAGGTAACATCACTATTTTCCCAAGCATTCTCCTATTTTCAGGTCACTCACTTGCTCTGCTTTGCCATCCAGAAAGACTGGAAGAACAGCATCCTCTCTTGGAAAGAACAGGCAAGTTAATTTTTCAGGTATTTGTCATGGTCAAAATAGTACAGACAATCATGCTTTTAAAAGCATCAGCACAAGCGAAAGTGAAAAAACAAAGAAATGTCTTGTGCTTATTTCATTTCTGCCTTTTAACTGTTTTCACTTGAGCAATTTACACTTCATTCCTTTAGTTTCCCATGTCAGTGTATACACGTTTTTTCCAGTGACCATAACAACTGTATCTCCATCTTTACCTCCAAACTCCCCACCCCAAAGCAATCCCCAACCCCTGGTCTGGTTTTCATGATTTCTTGCTGTTTTAAATGCTTTTCATTTGTAATTACCTTCCAGTCTGAGGAAGGGTCAAGCTCTGAAATACTAACTTGTTTGTTCTGTCCACAGATACCAACAGACCCCTAATAACCTTTTTCCTATATCCATTTCAGATTTCTTGCACCAACATTCTAACAGCATACTAATGAAAAAAAAATCTTCAATGCACTCAAAAAACCCCTCTGCATTTTGGAAATGTTTTGTCTTTAGCCAGTCTATTGAAGATCCCATAATTACAATTGTACTGCAGGAAACATCTCAAATTTGCTATAGGTTTCATGCTTAATTTCTTTCTCACCATTTAGTGATCTATAACGTATTCCTAGTATGGTAAAAAAAGAGTCCGCAAGTTCTTTACTTTCCAGAACATTATTGTCAAAAAATATATCTTCTCCATGGCTGCACTTATGGCATTAATGAATGATGCCAGCCTACTCCCATTCCTTTCTCCACCTTCTGACAAGTGAATAGTCGGGATTATTTCGTTCCCTATACGGCTCTAGATCAAACTAAACTTCCATCAAATCAGCATCATGCTCCTCTACTTAAATTGATGCTTTTAGTTGCTTGTTTCATTTCTAAAGTTTTGCACACAAACAATACTGAAAATTTGATACATTAATATACTATATTATTTTTCTGTGTTTTTTCTTATTGTATGTCCTCACCTTCCTAAGATGTATCCTTCCACGTCCCTCCTCACATTACTAATTTAAAACATCCCCTACTGCTTTATCTATCATCTATAAGACACTGGTGCTGCCCAATTTCTTTGGAACCTATTTCATCTATTGTTTCTCTGCTTGCATTTATTTAACACTCTTCACATGTATGCACAAGTCAGAGCTCTTTATAACAAGAGCAAAAATATAGTAGACACAATGCATGGGAAAAGAAGGGCACTTCCTGGGGTCTGTGATTCTTTCCATATCATCCATTAAGCCACGTGTTAATGTCTTTAATCTTTTTTGATTGGCCTAACGTAGCATGAAGAGAAATTCTGAAATTACTATGCAGCAAACTTAGTCTTTTAATCTAATAAATAACTGCTCAAACTCCTTTTGCAAGAGTTTCATCTTGTCCATGACTTTCTGCATTCACCTTGCACTGTTTCCTCTCCTGGCATGCAACAGGCAACAAATATCTCTGCAGGCCAGGTCATATTTGAAGAAAAGCACATTTCTCCTACAAACTACAATATCCTCTTTAACTAACAGATCCTTACATGATATAGTTCATTTTCTTCTCCTTTCCTCTCCCAAGCATTGTGAATGCGTGCATTTGATTTTCAGGACATGGCAATACTTGCTCTGCTAGAACCTCTGCTGTAACACAGCTATCTACCATTGCGGATCCCTTGAAGAGCGTGCCTGCACTGATTCTACCCAAGTTTTCCTTTGAGCAAGGGGAACTTAAGCAGCAGACTTTCTGTGAGATTGCCTCAAGAACACGACAGTTTAATTGTTAATCAGCTGCATAAGCTGTAGTAAACACGTTCAACCAGTAATTGTGTCACAACTGGTTTCGCAAAATTGCGCAGGTACTCTCAATCAGGGGAAGAGAATACAAGGAACCAACATTTATATTCACAAGGTGCTTGTGTGTCACTGAACGTGGTTCTCATAGCTGTAAACCCATCTTGTTGACACTAGGGGATCATTTCACAAACGCCCAGTTCCACATTAGAACAACTGGAGCCATCCAAGCTAACTACGAGCGGCTGTTTTTTTTAAAATCCCGTTTAAACAGTGATTATTTTCTAAGAACTACTGTACACCCAGTGGTTGATTAGAGTTAGTGCAAGTCAATGACAGAGAAATCATTTTACTGCCTGTCTGAAACAGGCATGGCTCTTCAGTCTCTCAAAGAGCAACCAAAAACAATTGTCAGCTCCACCACCTTGGAGTTATGCAGGCATCAAATAAACTGCTGTTGCCAGGAGTGCAGAGATGAACTCCTTCCTTAAGTGGTTGTGGCTCAATACATTCCCACTGCAGGGTTACCATCAGCGATGAACTGGCAATGCAAATGCAAAATAAATTATTTCATTTTGAATTCAATCAGAACATGTTATTACATGTGCTACTGATGTTCAGTCATTTAGTCATCTAAGCATTAGGAGGGTGTGACAGAAAATAAAAACATAACTGTTGGGAAAACAGGATTTGAGGGTCTCCAATACAAACTGACTGAAGTAAATTTACACTGCAAACTAAGCAGATTAATAAATTAACTATGATGTTGCAAAATAAAGCCATTTAATCTATTGTCAATCAATTTCCATATTTTCTCTCTTCTGGCAAGCTATCTTTCCAATTCATGATTCACACCAACCAGCAGAACTGCCAGACAAATCTTTTGGTTTCACAAACTATTTAAAGAATCATACAAAAGTAGTTTCAGTTAATCAGCACCCTTCTCCCAACAAAAAATTCTATTCTTTCCTGCAGAAGAACAATCACTAACCCTAAAACTGAAAACCAATAAGTCTATTCTTGAACTATCCAGCTGTTATAGTGCATCAGCCTGATACCCCATGTCCAAACTCCATGAATTTACCTTCTACTTCCCTCTTCCAAATGTACTCATTTTATTTTTTCTTTCATGGGAAGTGGGCATTGCTGGCCAGACCAGCATCTGTTGCCCATCCCTAGGCAACCTTGAACTGAGTGGCTTGCTAAGCCATTTCAGAACACAGTTAAAGTCAACCACATTGCTGTTTGTCTGCAGTCATATGGAGGTCAAGCTGCACAAGGCCAATACATTTGCTTTCCTAAAGGATACTAATGAACCAGATGGAATTTTGCAACAATGAATGGTAGTTGTCTTGCTCACCATTACTGATGCTAACTTCACACTCCAAATTCATGGTCCTACAGTATTAGCCTCGGCCACTAGATTACTAGTTAATCGACATCACCACTACATCATCTCCTCATAAAGGACATTAAAATTTTCTGTTGTGTGCACAATGTTGAGTGACTAACCTCATTGTTAAGGCCAAAACATTCAATGCTTTCAAAAAAGGAGTTAGATATAGTCCTTAGGGATAAAGCGGATCAAAGGGTACAGGGTGAAAGCAGGAACAGAGTATATAGTAAGTTGATCAGCAATGATCATATTGAATGCAGGCCTGAAGGGCTGAATGGGGTACTAATGTTCCTATATCTATATCTAATGTTTCTGTGACTTGAGACAGCATCAGTGAAGCCCTGAACTGAATTATTTTAAAACTTTAAAGAAACTTCAGTGGCTCCATCCTTCTTCAAATAAGTTAGGGAGCTCACCTGTAATGTTGATAGAACTATGTATTCCTACAACAAAGATGGCAAACGATAATAAAACAGACTCCTTAAGCCTTTCTGATTTAAAGACCCCCTTACGTGTTCAAGAAAATATCAAAGTATCTCAAGGGAAGCTAAATAATCAGCATGAACAACTACTCTGTCGCAGAATTAACTCCTGAAATGTCACAACGTACATGGATATGCATGATTGAAAGACTGCAAAATAAGCATTAAGTATGGTAAATGAAAGAACAGCACAACATCAACACAGAGACATTGTAAGCGAAAGTTAAAACATGGATAGGAGCATTCAGAAAAGACCATTCAGCGCATTAAGCAAGTTCATTCCCATCAAACTCTCCTACCGGCGCACTTATTATCAAGGGGAAACTCAGCTTGGTGCTGAGGCATGGTTTCCTTCAGAAACAACAAAGCAACCAATTTTGCCGGTTTAAAATTTGTGTGTATCATTGGTTAATGTAAAGAGATTCAATTAAGACTAAAAGTAAACTTTCTGCATAAAATGTATAATTCATGCGGTCTATTTCATCTCCTGAAAGTAGAAACAGATCTACCTACCTTACCCTGTTCCTAAAGTTGGTATTCATAGATTTCTGAAAACACCAAATACTCCCTATTTTTCCAAAAAGTTAATAAATGAAAACACCACTTGTCTATACATCTTGCCATTTAACTTTGGTCTCCTGCACTGAAAACATCTCTCCTTGTCCCAGAACCTTTTGCCTTACAAATACCATTTTGGTCTTCTCAAGTCAGTCTATTAAAAACTTTATGTGCCATCTTTTTGCCATTCCACCATTCCCTTGTCCTCTTGAAGTCTACCACTTTTCTTCTCAGTTTACGATATTATGTCATCCACAAATTTTGAAACTGTGCCCTGTATACCCAAGTCAAGGTCATAAATAAGTACAAAGAAAAACAAGGGCTCTAGTAATAACCCCTGGAGAACTCCAATACAAACCCTTCCTCCAGTCCAAAAGAAAAACTACTTACCATCACTCTGTTTCCTATCGTTCAGCCACCTTTGTAAACCAGGCTGCTACTGTCCCCTTTATTTCATCGGCTTCAACTATGCTGACAAGCCTTTTATGTGACACTTTATAAAATGTCATCAAGTCCACGTGCGTACACCAACCATATTTCCACATCAACCCTTCTTTGTCACCTGATCAAAATCTCAATCAAGCCAATTAAACACAATTTATCTTCAACAAATCCATGATGGCTTTCCTTAATTAATTCACATGTTCAAGCATCCGATCATTTTCTCCCAGATTGTTTCAAAAGCTTTCCCACCACCATAGTTAAACTCACTGGACTGTAGCTGTTGAGTTTATTCTTGTATTTTTTTGAGCAAAAGTATACTATTTACAATTCTCCCGTTCTCTGACAGCACCCCTGTATCTGTGGAGCATTGAAAGATTACAGATATTTTCAGTTCAGAGATGTTGTTATACATCCTGAGAGCAGGTGGGGTTTGAACCTGAATCACCTGGTTCAGAAGTAGGAACACTGCCACTGCTCCACAAGAGCCCCTTTAAAAGATTATAACAATATGACCCTGACAAGTAAGTAGGGTGGGTGTGTTGCAGTCAGCTGTTACAAGATGAAGGCACCCCAAACATGTATCCCACATACGATATTTGAGAGTGCTTAAATGTTAGAAAAGTTTTCCTTTTGGGTAGCCCTGTGCCATTCTGCTACAGTCCCTTGCTGCTGCATAACAGGATTTTCCCCAGACTGGCACAAGGTAAACAAAGGCTCCAGGGTTCTATAGAATTCTCGAGAAAGTAATTTCTCATTTAAAACATTATGTTTATGAGTAAGCTATTGTCATGAAAAGTTTCCATAAACACAGTTTCAAGAATGTTTGACGACTTACCAGCTGTTCCCTTGGTGCAGCATCCTCCCTCCCAAGAGGAGAGTCTGACTGTGAACAGAACAAATATTAAGTTAGAGCATCATCTGCTGGACGCTTTGTAAACTGAACTACATCACACCAAATTTTCAGCACAGTAAGAAATGCAACACTGAATGGGCAGGAAAAAAATGTACGAAGTTTGATGAAAACTCAAAAAGCATTTTATAGCTAGGAATCTTTCTGCTGGTACAAAAACTCCACATTTTCTCAGCGTTGTCAGTTTCTGCCTAACACCAAGATCCTCTTTTATTGCTAGGAGTCTGAGGTGTCATTCAATGTATAATCCTATTTGTAAAATGCAGAAGACCTGTCTAGGCTGATTTATCTTTTAATCAGTCTTCCCTTTTGGCATGGAATTTCTTCAGTCCCTTCCTTCAAGATGACCCAGCCATGTCTGGGAAGTCAGTAAAGTAGAGCTCATTGCAAATTTGAACTTTACTGGTGTATGACGATCACAAGGCTACTGATTGACTATTCGATTCAACAGCCCTGTGACCATTTCAACTCCACACCAAGATACACTATAGTTAATCCGTAATGGTGATAAAATTATACTGCTGAAGGGAGGAAAAAAAAACAAGGGAATAAGCATTCTTGCAATGGACCTGGTGACATCACCAACCGTTCCAACACCAAACTGTGAGCCAAATACAAGAGGGATCTTGTCCCTACATTACCCAGACGCAGTCAGGATAAACAAGTTGAGTTCTACAATTTTGATACCAAATGTGCATTAATTCTACTTTAATGGTAATTCTAAGAGACCTCATAGTATTTATTTTAAATAGAATTTTATGGCTTAATAAGGAAATGAATAGATGCTGAGAAACTAGAGCATGAGTTATTTTCATTTTGTCTTTTCAACTTTTCAAGTTGAAGCACAAGGTGGGGGAGGGGGAAAGAGTGCTAGAGAACAGACTATGGTTACATTTTTCCTATCCAGTAGGTTTCTTTCATGGACATGCAGAGTGAGCACCAGTCAAATGCAATACACATCACCTCAACACATTGCCTTAAAGAGAAATTGCATTCTTTCTAAATTGCCACACAAACAAAAATAACATACAAACATCTCATATTATTTGCTGGTGCTTGGCATGATTTGAAAGGAACTATTCAATATCAAAGTCTGAGGTTCAAAGGCTGTTCGATCTTCATACACGAGGGTTAATCATCAGAACTGTTTGCACTAATTACAGCCTTATAATGGCCTTGTTCTGCACTTTTTACTTTAAAAATGCTCACCAGTTGCCTGTAAGCAATGCATTGCGCGTAAACTTCCTCCAACCTGCTTGAATACCCAACCCTATAACCACCACCCCGAGATCGCAACCTACAGTTTCTCAAACGAACCCAGATATGCTAGGTCATTTTTTCTGATGGCTATGCACTGTAAACATTTTTACGTTATGAACTACGCTCCTTTCTCACTTCACAAGGTTCTGGATATGCAGCAATTTTTTGATCTGCAACTCTTCACTGCTGCCAAGAATGTGATGGGTTTTGAGCTATATTGCTCAATAATGCAGTTTTTAGATTGACATAGTGGTCATCTCACTGGATTAGCAATTCCAAGGCCTAAGCCCAGACTTAGGTTCTGGAGATAAAGGCTCAAATCTGACCACAGAAGTTGATAGAATTTCAATTGAAATGAATTAATAAAATCTACAATAATGACCATGAAACTATACCATTACTACAAAAATCCATCTGGTTGACAGTGGCAGCAGCATGTACCGTCTACATCTTTGCACTGCAGTAACCCTGTTTATATAGCACCTTCAAAACCCACAAGCTATATCCTCCAATAAAGCAAGGACAGTGGGTGCTTGGGAATACCACCATCTGTCAGTTCCCCTCTAAGTCACATACCATCCTGATTTGGAACTGTATTACTGTCTTCTAATGTCCATGGAGAACTCCTTACCAGCACCGTGGGTGAACTCACACCACATGGACTACAGTGGTTCAGGTAGACAACTCATCACCACACAACTATAGGGCAATTAGGAATCGACAATAAAGTCAGTGATGTCCATATTTCGTGAATGAAGAAAAATAGTTGTTTTTTATGCTTCTGTGAACTACAGCTGGAAATTTACCAAATCTCTGCCAACTGTCTTTAATGAAAGTTCTGACCTATTTATTTTACCCTGGATTGTTCCTTCAATAAATTAGTTAACATGGAAACTGGATATGAATATGTTAGGCCTTCATACTGTGATATATTGTAGAGAAATTTCCAAGTGACATTTGCTAAATGATAGATTTAGCTCATATCCAAAAACATCCGCTGAGTAATATGGACAATGAATTCTCTCAGAACACAGTGAGAACTGTTCACAAAATGTGTCTTAGTTATTCATGTGTCGAGAGAACAACAGTTTGACAAGCCCCACCAGTGCGGCTACGCATCATTCTCAATTGAAAGGGTTTACAGTTGCTGGTTTTTTGGTCTCCACTCGCTGGTTCCTTGTCTCCACTCATGATCCCACTAACGGACACCATAACTTTAAGAACCTTGTGCAAACCGTAAGTCACCTTCAATTTCAATTCCAGATGACTTACATGAGTGGGTGCACTAAGCCTCATATTTGCTGCTGGCTCATGGAATCCAAGTTAATACCACACCGGGACAAAAGTAGCCACAGGCACAATTTTATGTATCACCCCTACATTGTGGAGTGTGTTCCTGGTCCCAATACCTCATCACTGGATCATCCTTATAAACACATAACTTAGCCAGCATGCAGTAAACCAGGTTACAACACCCCAGTGAAATACACTAACTCTAAAATTTGGATTACCTGAAACAAATTACAAGTTGATTAATCAATCACGGTGGAAGGATTTGCTCACAGCATGTATATTTAATTCTCAAAGACACCACCTATTTCCATGCTCTCGCAAGGCTCGGAAAATTAAAACTAGGAAAAATAATGCAGAATAAATGAATAACTGATTAGTTTTTTTTAAAAAAAACTAGTCCCAAATACCACACTACACTAGTAGCCTACACAAATGTCTTTACCTTTACAAGTGCACCTGTTCATCTGGAATCTGCAAATTCATCAGATTCAACAGGCTGAATGGCCTACACCTGTTCCAATACTCATCATTTGCTAAGAGAAAGTGTTCTAAGGACTCATGTGGTGCAGTGAGCATCCCTATCCCTGAAACAAGAGATCAGGGATCAAGGCCCACCTGCTTCAGAGGTGTGCAAGAACATCTCTAAACTGGTTAATAAAAGACCATTCAGCCCATCAAATCCTCTCCATCCAGAGACCATCGGGAATTATTTCTGAACTACTGCCTAATCTCAGCATCACCTATCAATCCTCTTCTGAAGTCCATTCATCTTTTCAGGCTGTAGAATTTGTAAAAGTAAGTAGTGGGGCTTTTTACCCTCTGGCTCACAGGAAGGAAGAACCTGCAAATAGATTGTGTCCTTTGGATACTTTACAACCAATGGAGTACATTTTAAAATACAATCAATGTTGTGTCAAAAACCTGCAAACAGCAATGAAATATATGTTCAGAGATAGTAGGAACTGCAGATGCTGGAGAATCCGAGACAACAAGGTGCAGGGCTGGATATATGTTCAGTCAGGTCTTAGTTTGAGGAATTAAATGTTGGCCAGGACACCAGAATACACTGTGCTTATTCAAAAAGTGCCACGGAATCTTTTGTCAACTTCACAGATGGTTACACCCATTAGGCTGACAAGCAGGAAAGTCTGAATTAGTTCACTTTCCAATCCTTTTGTCAGATGACACCCCTTAGAGAATGCCTCTCCAAGGTAGATTTATAGCTTATAGGGAACTCTGATTACAAATGAATGCGAGGCTAATTCAGCCCCAGACTTCCACAGCTTGTAGTTTTAAACTAACTATTTTAAAAATATGTAAAACAAGTCACTAAAAATTTAACAAAAACAGAAGTTACTGGAAGCTCAGCTGATCTGGCAGCATCTGTGAAGAAAAAAATCAGAGTTAACGTTTCGGATCCGGTGACCCTTCCTCAGAACTCACCGGACCTGAAATGTTAACTCTGATTTTTTTCTTCACAGGTGCTGCCAGATCTGCTGAGCTTTCAGCAACTTCTGTTTTTGTTCCTGATTTACAGCATCCTTTGTTCCTGATTTACAGCATCCACGGTTCTTTTGGTTTTTGTTTAGCTAAAGATTTATACTTCTCTGCAGCTTGAAGACTCTAGGATAATGTATAACATTCAATCTACTGGAGACATCAGAGTGCTTTCAAGCGCTAGAATAAATGGAACAGTGGTGTTCATGACCATTATGTCATCAGTACAATATCAAAAAGATGGTGGATCCAAAAAGAGGCAATAAATATTCAATAAGAGAAACTTATTTATCCAGAGAGTACCCAAAACATTGAAGTCACTATCACATGGCGGTAAATTGCACAGATCCATTTAATCAAAAGCTAACTACGTACAGAGATAAATGAATGGAAAGAAACTTTGATGCATTTTGAGGAGGTAAGGTGAAAGGAGACAGACGAGAACAAATCCAGCAGTGATTAGTTGGGCCAAAAGGCCTGTTCTGTGTCTATGTGGTGTGACACCAGTGTGAGGGGTTTGACAGGAAAATCTTTAGATTCAGAGGATGCACAACAGGAGCCCAGAGTTTACTGAAAAATAAATTGCCTAGTAACCTCAGGTGTCTAACTCACAGGTGGTTTGTTTTTTCCGTATGCCTATTTTGTGTGTGTGTGTGTGTGTGTGTATGTGTTTATACCACACATGTTGGCTGATTTTGCTGCCTCAGAACTCCCTGGTTACTACACTTTACACAGACTGAGACAACTCATGTCTCTATTCTTAGGGGGCTGCTATCACACGCTGAGTTGACGTGGCAGTTAGTAGCTTCAAAATTGAGAATGATAGTGTGTACGTTGAAAAGAGTCAAAATTTCCACTGTTTATAACAGAAACCTTCAATCTTGAAAGTAGGAGCAAAGTCATAACTGGTAGCATGAGCAGAGGGCGGGCAAGATAGAAACCAGCCATCATGATTTATACCACATATAGATGACTTTATAAAATAGCTTGACAAGAAAAAAGTACCAATTTTATAAATGCTTCACCATAAATAAAAACTTCCATTGGTAGATGCCAGACATTCCATACTATCAGAAGCACCTCATCATTGCTTTTGATTAGCTGAAATAACATTGTAGATAAAACCCTTGGATGGGGTGATGTATAATTAATGCTCTGTAAATTGGGTTTTCGAACGTTAAGTGCAATACTGACAACTGAGCATGTACATTATCAAGTGGGAAGTTACAGAAAATAAAACCCTCAAGCAACAGTGACTGCAGTTATGGTGCAACGGGCACAGGCTTATCAAATTGTCACAGGTGGTTCATTTTCCATAATTCCAGGTATCCCAATGTGAATTGTTTATGCCACGTATTGAAATTTCATTTTCAGAAACACAATGTGTCTCCATCATTTGAAAGCTGCTTCAGATTAGTCATTACTCATAAGAGAAGGCTTGATAGATTACAGTGATGCATTACTTTCAATCGACAGTGTTTCCTGTTCATAACATAAACTGCCCATGTGTAGGGTCTTGTTGAGCAGTGATAATGTCCCTACCTCTGAGCCAGTAGATACAGGCTCAAGTACCACTTGTCATAATATGCTCAAACAGGGTAATTAAAAAATATCTAACTTTTAAACTGTCCATGTTCTTTAACATCCAAAAACAGAACCAGCTGCTCACATTTTATCCAAAAGTGTAGGAACTCGTGTGGAATCACCAAGCAGTTGATGAATCACACTTTTATATAGCTCATTAAAGCTGTAGTGTATTTTGCTTTGACCAACACTGCAGTTACGATATAAATGCAGCCTGAAACCAAAGTTAAAGCCCACCTGAATACTTGAATGGACTGATAATGCCTAACAGTGACTCTCACAGCAGGATCAGAGTCAGGTTTGATATCCCAAATTTGACGGTAAAGTGATTCTGCTTTTCATAAAAGTACTGATAGAGTCCTGAATTTGCTTAATATAGATCAGAGGAAGTGTTCAAGTGCGATCATATGAATTGGAAGCAGGGGTAGACCATTTTACCCCTTGAGCTTGCTCTGCCTTTTGATAAAATCTTGGCTGATCTGATTGTGGACTCAACTCCATTTTCCAGGTTACTTCGACATCCTTTGACTTCCTTCAAGAATCTACTTGTGCCTTAAAAATACTCAATGGCCCAGTTCCTATTGTTCCCTAGGGAAGTCTCACAACACTCAAATAAATTCTCATCTCCATCTTAAATGGGAGGCCACTTATTTTCAAGTTGTGTCCCCTCATTCCAATCTCTCCCACATGGTGTCCACCCAGTCATGTTCCCTCAGGATCTTGCACATTGCAATATTTTCACTTTTCATTCTTCAAAACTCCAATGGATACAAGCTCATTCCACCCAACCTTTCCACAAAAATCAACCCCTTCATTCCAAGAAGTGCCAGCTTCCACGCACAAACTTGATCACAGATCTAAAAAGTTCTATAATTCTGTTATTGTGATACAACAAGTAACCTAACATAGGCCCTGTTATGAACTATACAAACACCCAGGTTTGATTCAATGTCCATGCTCAGTTGACAGATCACAGTAGAAGAGTTTCTGCCACCCAGAGCCATTGCCAGGCACAAGGCACCATCTGCAGGGCAAAAGTGAAAGTGCAGGGAAAGGGAACATTCCATTTCAAATGCAAATTGTTAAGAGGAATCTTCTCAATTCTTTTTCCCCCCAAAACATCCTCTTGTCAAAAGACCGAGAAGTAATTTACATCTGTTGACATGCATACAGCAACAACTTATATTTATATAGCACTGGTAATGGAATGACACGTTCCAAGGTACTTTACAGTAGTATTATAAAAGTATGATACCAAGGCACATAAGGAGATACCACATCAGATGGCTAAAGCTTGATCAGAGAGGTAGGTGTTACGAAGTCTGAAAAGAGGAAAGCAAGGCAGAGAAGAAAAGAGACGTTTGAAGAGGGAATTCCAGAACTTCGGCCCAGCAACTGAAAGCACAGCCAGTGGTGCAGCAATGATTGGGAATGCACAAGAGGCCAGAATTAGAGAACTGCAGCTAAACTGCAGAATTTCCTATTCGCTGGTGTATTCTCTAAGGCATTGCCTCAGACAGTCAGAGTCCATTTGCTAATCAAATAATCAGCTTGGTTACACTTTGCTACAATATTTGTTTTATTATCATTTTAGCTGGTAGTAATACTGGAAAAGTCAGATCTCAGAATGAAACCTGGCATCCCAGACTACAAGTTTATTTTTGTTTACCATTGAGGTCAGTCCTGGCTCAAGGGGCAGCATGGTGGCTCAACAGTTAGCACTGCTACGTCACAGCACCAGGAACCCAGGCTTGATTCCGCCCTCAGGTGACTGTCTGTGTGGTGTTTGCACGTTCTCCCTGTGTCTGCGTGGGTTTCCTCCCACCTGAACCAGAACTGGAGTGCTTTATGTTTGCTGCTTACCCATCACCAAATATTACGCAAATACCCAGAATGTTGATGAAACAAACAAACATTCAAACAAGTTTTTGAAAAATCCTTCTGCATTTTGCTCAACAGCATACCTGTTCCAAAAAGAACACACATTGTAATATCTCAATGTGCCGAATAGAACCAAGTGTGCACAGTGCTACAATTACAAGTAATTTCAGAACAGGTGACTCCCAAAACTGCAACAGCTTCTATACAACATAGTACAGACCAACTTGACTGAATCTACAGGTCTAAAGACTTCACTGAGAAAATCTTTCCACACCAGTGCTCTGCAACAATTCATCCACTTCCATTCACCCAACCTTTCCTTGTAGCCCTGGAAATATTCTCTCTCCAGATAAAGGATTGATTAACTAACAGGACACAATTGTTGTTATTTTCAGTTGGCAAGATGTGACAAATGATGTATCACTGGGATCAGTAATGTGGTTCTCAACTAGTTACAATTCATATTAATAACTTGGAATAAGGGATCAAATGTATAATTGTTAAATTTGCTGATGATACAAAGATAGGTAGGAAAGAAAGTTGTGAAAAGGAAATAAGGACTCTGCAAAGGGATGTGAGGTTGGTTAAGTGATTGGATAAAAATTGACAAATAGAGTTGAACTTGAACTTGTCCACTTTGGAAGGAAGAATAAAGAAGCATACTATTTAAATAATATTTAAATTTATTGTGGTTCTGCAGAGATTACAGAACTTGGAGGGTGAGGGATCTGGGTGGCCCGGTACAAGAATCACAAAAGGTTAAACATAGAACATAGAACAGTACAGGCCCATCGGCCCACGATGTTGTGCCGACCTATTATCCTAAGATCAATCTACCCTGCATACCCTACATTTTACTATTCTCACGTGCCTATCCAAGAGTCTCTAAAGTATCTGACTCCACTACCACTGCTGGCAGCACATTCCACATGCCCACCACTCTCTGTGTGAAGAACCTACCTCTGACATCTCCCCTATACCTTCCTCCAAACACCTTAAAATTATGCCCCTTTGTAATAGTCATTTCCACCCTCGGAAAAAGTCTCTGGCTATCCACTCTATCCATGCCTCTCATCATCTTGTACACCTGTATCAAGTCACCTCTCATCCTTCTTCGCTCCAATGAAAAAAGCCCCAGCTCCCTCAACCTTTCCTCTTAAGACCTGCCCTCCAGTCCAGGCAGCATGCTGGTAAATCTCCTCTGCACCCTGTCTAAAGCTTCCACATCTTTCCTATAATGAGGTGACCAGAACTGAACACAATATTCCAAGTGTGGTCTAACCAGAGTTTTATAGAGCTGCAGCATAACCTCACAACTCAAACTCAATTACCCTGCCAATGAAAGCCAACACACCATACGCCTTCTTTACAACCCTATCAACTTGGGTAGCAACTTTGAGGGATCTATGGACGTGGACCCCAAGATCCCTCTGTTCCTCCACAATGCCGAGAATCCTGCCATTAACCCTGTATTCTGCATTCAAATTCAACCTTCCAAAATGAATCACTTCACACTTTTCCGGGTTGAATTCCACCTGCCACTTCTTTGCCCAACTCTGCATCCTGTCAATGTCCCATTGCAACCTTCAACAGCCCTCCACGCTGTCCACAACTCCACCAACCTTCATGTCATTGTTAGTAAGCAGGTACAGCAAATGATTAGGAAAGCTAATGGAATGTTGTCATTTATTGCAAAGAAAACTGAATGCAAAAGTAGGGCTGCATTGCTTTAACTGTATAGGGGACTGGTGGAACCACGTTGAAGAGTACTTTGTACAGTTTTGGTCTCCTTATTTAAGAAAGGAAATAAATATGTTAGAAGCAATTCAGAGAAAGTTAACTCAATTAATATTTGGAGGCAGGGCAGTTATTTCATGAGGAAAAGCTGGACAGACTTGACCTGTATGCATTGGAGTTTAAAACAATGAGGGGTGATCTTATTGAAACATACAAGATCCTGAGGCAACATGACAGAGTGGATGCTGAAAGGATGCTTCCCTTGTGGAAGAAACCAGAACCAGGGACACAATTTAAAACAAAGACATCTCCTATTTAAGACAGAAATGAGAAATTCTTTTTCTCTCTGTGATCATAAGTTTTTGGAAATTCCCCAGAGAATGGTGGAAGCCAGGTCATTGAATATGTTTCACATAGAATAGGTGGATTCTTGACTAACAAGGGAGTCAAAAGGTCATAGAGGTGGGCAGGAATGTGGACTGGAGGCGACAATCAGATCAGCCAATAATTGCTTGGCAGCACAAAACAAACTTTACTAGAAAGATTTGTGAAGGTGAAGTTTTTCATTCTGTACTCATTAGAACTAGGTCGCAAGAATTCAAAACTGAAAAAAGAACAACAATTCATAAACACGTTTTAGAAATTGTTATTTCTTTTCCAAATCTGATTTCTTGCACTCTTATCCTGATGAATGCTAGTTGAAAAGCTTTGACTTTGTGTATCCTTTTCACAATTTTAAAAAGTTATATCCACTCTCAACTCTTTTGGGACTTTTGTCCTTTTGAATATGTTCAGAACATGCAAACAAATGGCATAACGTGCTCTGAAGAAATGGTACCAATGTAGGCAAACTGTCAGAAAATGCTGACTCCAATGTCTTAACTTCAAAAAGATGCTGTCAATTATCCAAAGAAAGTTATCATTGCAGCATCATTTTTATAAACATATATAAAACAACAAAATGAATGCTAGTATGCTTTCAAATATAGATCAATCCAGAAATAATATGTGCCTGATAGAAATGTAATGATGGACCTCCCTAATTGAAATTTCAGAGATAGCATTTGAAAGGGATAAAATGTACACAATTCAGTGAATGTATCGCATGGTGGCGCCAAACATCAACTTAGTTCATTCAGCACGTCTTAAGTGAGTTAGTTTGTTCATAATTT
This sequence comes from Rhincodon typus, assembly GCF_021869965.1. NCBI lineage: Eukaryota > Metazoa > Chordata > Chondrichthyes > Orectolobiformes > Rhincodontidae > Rhincodon > Rhincodon typus. The sequence goes on from NC_063362.1 coordinate 4,590,761, forward strand.
TGTTTCCAGAAAACGCTAAATACACTTTGGAAAATTTATTCTCCGTAGCAGTGTCACAAAAGACAGTCTTGTGGCACACATCATCAATGCTGCAGGCAGTAAAGGCATCTTTACTCTTTACTCATATATATTGTGCACATTATCAGAAACTTTCACCTTCAATTCTCCAAAAAAAAAAAGCTTTAAATCTTTTCCTTTCGCAAACCAGTCATAAGGCAGACAGCTTACAATATAATTGAGTGAGTGAGTGGATCAAATTGCATCATACATACTCTGAAGATTTAGTCCCACAGAGTGGGCAATAGTTGAACAGCACCAGAGTAGAAAATATTTGATCATTGACAGTTTAAACTCATTATTATCCTTTTCACTGTAGCAGGGTGATGCACAGCCACATGAACAGGAAGAAGGCATTCAGCAACAAGCCTGTTCTGCCAATCAGACACAGCATAATTGTTCTGCAACTTAATACACCTGCCTTTGCTCCATATCCTTTCAATACCATTGGTTAACAATTAACCAATTTAACATTGTTGCTTGAAAAAGGAGTGTTTCAAACTTTAACATGTATGTGAATAAGTGTCTCTTACCTAATTTCACGCCTAAAGGATGGGCTTGAGTTTTTAGTTGAGGTCTTCTAATCCCAGTCTCCTCATCCAAGAGGAACAGTTTATATCTAGCCTACCAAATCCCTTTGTTTAAAGAAAAAAATTCAATCAGGTCACCCTTTCACTTTCTAGGATCCTTTAAGTAAACCCATAGTTTGTAAGTCTTTCTACCCACTTTGTCCAATTAACACAAACATAACTGACACCTTCCAAATTGCGTCAAATTTTACAATTTCATTGCACACCTCTTCAAACTTAAATTCAGTCAAAAAAAAATTCAACTTAAAACCACGGCATGTAAATATGCTAGCACAACAGATGATAAACTTGAGCATTTCTGAAAAAAGGCAGCATTTTGGCAAAGCTTTTCGTCTTGCATTCTAACCAGTACAGTTCATAAGAAATACCAAAGTAAATGGAAAATAATTGTAATACAGGACAGTACCGGTTGGTTGGCACTTGGTTGGCAGATGCATTACCATGGACAATGCACCAGATTAATGACAAAAGACGTTTAATGAACACGCTTTAACTTTTAAGCCAGACATATTGACTCGAAAAATTCAAGGCACTGCCCTGAAAATCTAGCTAGAGAATGTCGTGAAAGTGTGGAGCTGGAGTAACACAGCAGGCCAGGCAGCATCAGAAGAGCAGGAAAGTTGACGTTTCGGGTCTG
>NC_063362.1:4617044-4668721 GCF_021869965.1 Rhincodon typus
TCCTGATTTACAGTATCTGCAGTTCTTTTGGTTTTTATTATAGGACAGGCCTATCCAAGCAAAGAAACAGCCAGGTCAAGCCTCCTGACCCAAAGCAGCCAAACTGGAATTAAAAATTCCAAAAATTAGGTCAGGAATCCCTGAATCACTTCCTGCCATCTGTAAAGGACTTTGAAGTCATCACAACTCCATGGAGATTCAGGCCCAAGTCTTAAAGTTATATGTGTCTCATCACTTCTATCAAAAGTCCTAAAGCGCTTCTCATACAATTAATTACTTCCTTAAAGTACTGTTGGCAGTGAAAAATATATCTGATAGTGATTCATAAACCTTTGTAATGAATCAGTGTCTAATATGTTCCGTAATGTCTAGTTAGCAGCATTTTCTGTGGTTGGAGGTTGGTTAGCTCAGTTGGTTTGGAGTGCAGAGTAACACCAACAGTGTGGGGTCAGTTCCTGTCCTGGTTGAGGCTACCATTAAAGTCCTGCCTTCTCCACCTTGTCCTTTTCCTGAGGCATGGTGACCCTTGGGTTAAACCACCACCAGTTATTTGTCTCTAAGGAGAAAGCAGCCCTATGGTGACTTTTATGTGGTTGCTTTTGTATTTCAAATAAACAATTTTAAAATTTGATTTGTTTCCTTCTTCTTTTTGAAAATCTGCAGATGATGTTATCCTCTTAATATGAATGCGGATTGTTGGTATTCCTTATCCCAGTCAACATGTCTTAGTGCTTTGCAGCTATTGTATATTTTTAAGTATAGATGATGAGCTTTTTAACCTCTCTTCAGTTGTTGAAAACACTGGTGTCTCCTAAAATCATGAAGTAGACATCCATAAGCAGCAAGACCTGGATAGATAAGTGTCAAGAAACATTTGTGCCACACTAGTGCCAAACGATGACCATTTCCAATGAGAGAAGCTAACCATTACTGCTTGACATTCAATGGCATTATCATTACGGAATTTCTCATGATCGACAGCCTTGAGGTTATGGTTGACCAGTACCCGAACAAGTCCAGCCACATAAATACTGTGGTTACAAGATTGGGCCAGAGACTAGGAATTCTCTCACTCACCTCCTGACTTCTGAGGCCCTGTTCACCATTTACAAGGCACAAGTCAGGATTTGGTGGAATACTCTCCACTTTATTGGAAGGGTACAGCTCTAGCAAAATTCCAAAAGCTTAACATTATTCAAGACAAATCAGCCTGTTTGACTGGCACCCCATGTATCACAGTCCACATTCAGTCCTTTCGCTATCAATGCACAGTGACTTACAGTACGCATTGCAGTGATTCAACAAGGCACAGTGACATACTTACAGTACTTACTGTAGCAGTTCAACAGGCTCCTTTGACAGCACATTTCAAACACATGACTTCTATACCATGTACAAGAACCTATGCATTTCTCACCAAGTCACACACCATCCTGACTTAGAACTATATCGCTATTCCTTCATTGTTGTTAGGTCAAAATGGTTACTGACAGCACTGTAGATATGCTGTCCCTACACCCAATGCATTGTAATAATCCACAGATGTAATTCCCCACTATCATTTTCAGGACTTAGCAGTAAAAGCTGGTCCAGCCAGTGAATTCCTTATCCCATGAATTAAAACAAAACTCTCCATTTGTCTGGATGGATGCAAACTCCAACAACACTCAGGAAGCTAGAACATCATCCAGAAAAGAGCAACCCGAGCTATCACTGCCTTCTCAGGGGCAATTAATGATGGGCAGCAGCCTTGCCAGTAAGACCCACATCCCAAAAACAAGTTTTAAAAAATCTCTCCAGTTCGTGTACATCTGTGATGATGTGATGGCTGGAACTGTACAAATTATTCTGTATAACCTAAGTCAATTTATTTTCAACTGTTCTAATTCTATATCCCACAGTTTCTAGTTTTTATTTCATATTTGATATTTCAAATGTTAATCAACTCTCTCTTTAGTGCAGCTAAAGTAATAATTGGTGACTTTCAGCTAAGACTGAATGCTTGAATTAACTGTTCACCATAGCATGTCAATGATTGGAAAATGAGCAATCACTTTGTTTTTCAGTAAATAATGTTTATTTTTAATCAAGGTTTTCATCAAAAAGGGATAAAAGACATTGAAGTGTTCATTTGGCCATGGTCGTATTGAATGGCCAGGCAGGATTGATGGGCTTAATGGCCTATTCCTGTCCTTGTATTCCTGAAATTGGTGAAAACTTGCGTGGACCTCACTCAAAATTTCTGGATTCATACTTTTAAAATAATTTTTTCATGGAATGTAGGCATCACTTGCAAGGCTAGCATTTGTTCCCCATCCAACTATCACATCATAACAGGTAGACATGAACTGAAGAGGTCATTGAGAGAATGTTTTTTTAAAATTTCTTACAAGGCCATTTCAGAAGATAGCTAAGAATCAACCACATTACTCTGGGTTTGGAGTCACACCAGGTGGATAGAGTTGTTGAGAAGGCGTATGGTGTGTTAGCTTTCATTAATAGAGGGATTGAGTTCAAGAGCCATGAAGTTATGCTCCAGCTATACAAAAGCCTGGTTCGGCCACATCTGGCGTATTGTGTCCAGTTCTGGTCACCTCATTACAGGAAAGATGTGGAAGCATTGGAAAAGGTGCAGAGGAGATTTACCAGGATGTTGCCTGGAATGGAGGGAAGGTCTTACGAGGAAAGGTTGAGAGAGCTATGGCTTTTCTCTTTAGAACGATGAAGGATGAGAGGTGACTTGATAGAGGTGTACAAAATGAGCAGAGGTATAGATAGAGCAGACAGCCAGAGACTTTTTCCTTGGGTGGAGGTAGCTTTTACGAGGGGGCATAGTTTTAAAGTGAAAGGAGGTAGATATCGGGGAGACATCAGAGGTAGGTTCTTTACTCAAAGAGTGGTAGGGGTGTGGAGTCGGCCACATTAGGGGCTTTTAAGTGGCTATTAGATAGGCATATGGATGATAGTATAAGGTAGCAGTGGAGGTTAGATAGACCTTAGGTTTCGGGTAAAAGTTTGGCACAACATCGTGGGCCAAAGGGCCTGTACTGTGCTGTACTGTTCTATGTTCTATGTTCTATGTAGGCCTATACTAGGACATACTCATTAGAATTTAGGAGAATGAGGGGGGATCTTAGAGAAACATATAAAATTATGAAGGGAATAGGTAAGATAGAAGCAAGGAGGATGTTTCCACTAGCGGGTGAAACTAGAACTAGGGAGCATAGCCTCAAAAATAAGGGAGGGCAGATTTAGGACTGAGTTAAGGAAGAATTTTATGCAAAGGGTTGTGAAACTATGGAATACCCTGCCCAGTGAAGCAGTTGAAGCTACCTCATTGAATGTTTTAAGGCAAAGATAGATTTTTGAACAGTAAAGGAATTAGGGGTTATGGTGAGCAGGCAGGGAAGTGGAGCTGAGTCCACAAAAAGATCAGCCATGATCTTATTGAATGGTGGAGCAGGATCAATGGGCCTGATGGCCAACCCCTGCTCCTATTTCTTATGTTCTTAAACCAGGTAAAGATGGCAGATTTCCTTCCCTAAAGGACATTAGTGCACCAGAGGTGTTTTTACAACAACCAACAATGTTTTTAATGTTTCAAGTCCAGCAATCCTCCTTCAAAGCTTTGAAACATTGGCCCTGTTTTCTCTCCACAGATGCTGCCAGAACCTGCTGAGTTTATCCAGCAATTTCTATTTCTGTTTGTTTCAGATCTTCAGCGTCCATAGTTTTTACTTTATTTTTATTGTCACCTTTATTGAGAGTAGGTTTGAATTCAGATTTTCTTTTAAAGATCAAATTTAAATTCCATCAAGAGACATGGTGGGATTTGAACCTCAGTTGTACAGCATTGATTTTGGTCTCTGGGTTACTAGTCTACTAACATTGCCACTTCCCCTTCAGTAGGTGGGTAAAGGATTTAATGACATTTGGATTGAGAATTGAGACGGTATTCAAATTTTTGAGTTAACTTTTAAGTAAAGAATCAGTAAATCATTCACCATCAGCCTAGTTTATGATTGAAGTCACCAGAGCTTGAAGTGTTAATAGAAGAATTTGCGAGGAGGGAAATGTAATTATTAGTAATCATTGATTTTGTATTCCATTTAAATTTATTAAGGTTAAAAGCTGCTCTTAGAAGATAGCACATGATGCATCTCCAAGACTACATTAACCATTGCTTCAAAGATGGACCATATTTAATGACTTTTGCATTAAACATAATTAATAGAGGGTAGATGAGTATTCTTAATAGATATTTTGTTAGAACAAAACCATTTTCCATCTGTCATGAAAAAGAAAACACTCGAAGTGATGTTTGTGATGCTAATCTGTTCAGACATCAATTCACCTCCAAAATGTCAAGTACCAATGATAAGTACAAGAGCACAACAGTTACATCAGTTTAATAAGTTTATTAGAATCTGCTTAATGAATTAAATTAAGAGCTGTAAAAGTTTTCCGTGCAGAGTGCTTTAGCATTTTAGCATTTATTACATTTGCCCATGCAAAGTTGAAGATATTCTAGAAAAACTTCTTAAAGTTATTAGCAAGTAGTTTTGTTAAACTTTATCCTTCATTCTGTCACACAGATGGTGATATCTGTTTAATGAACTGACATCCATCTTTTTAAAAATAGCCCAGTACCATGGGCTCTTATTAATAAGAACATAAGAACTAGGAGCAGGAGTAGGCCATCTGGCCCCTCAAGCCTGCCCCGCCATTTAATAAGATCATGGCTGATCTTTTTGAGACTCAGCTCCACTTACCCGCCCACTCACCATAACCCTTAATTCCTTTACTGTTCAAAAATTTATCTAGCCTTGCCTTAAAAACATTTAGTGAGGTAGCTTCAACCGCTTCACTGGGCAGGGAATTCCACAGATTCACAACCCTTTGGGTGAAGAAGTTCCTCCTGACCTCAGTCCTACATCTGCTTCCCTTTATTTTGAGGCGATGCCCTCTAGTCCTAGTTTCACCTGCTAGCGGAAACAACCACCCTGCCTCCACCTTATCTATTCCCTTCATAATCTTATATGTTTCTATAAGATCTCCCCTCATTCTTCTGAATTCCAATGAGTATAATCCCAGTCTACTCAGTCTCTCCTCATAATCCAACCCTCTCAACTCTGGAATCAACCGAGTGAATCTCCTCTGCACCCCCTCCAGTGCTGGTATATCTCTTCTCAAGTAAGGAGACCAAAACTGCACACAGTACTACAGGTGTGGCCTCACCAGGACCCTATACAGCTGCAGCATAGTCTCCTTGTTTTTAAACTCCATCCCTCGAGCAATGACAGACAAAATTCCATTTGCCTTTTTAATTACCTGCTGCACCTGCAATCCCACCTTCAGCGATTCATGCACAAGGACACCCAAGTCCCTCTGCACAGCAGCGTGCTGCAATTTTTTTACCATTTAAAACATAGTCCATTTTGCTGTTATTCCTACCAAAATGGATGACCTCACACTTATCAACATTGTACTCCATCTGCCAGACCTTTGCCCACTCACTTAGATTATCTATATCCCTCTGCAGACTTTCAGTGTCTTCTGCACACTTTGCTCTACCACTCACGTTAGTGTCATCTGCAAACTTTGACACACCACACTTAGTCCCCAACTCCAAATCATCTATGTAAATTGTAAACAATTGCAGTCTCAACATTGATCCCTGAGGCACACCACTAGCCACTGACCGCCAACCAGAAAAACACCCATTTACCCCTACACTTTGCTTTCTACTGGTCAACCAATCTTCTATCCATGCCAATACATTATCTGTAATACCGTGGAACTTTATCTTATGTAGCAACCTTGTCAAATGCCTTCTGGAAATCCAGATACACCACATCCACAGGTTCCCCATTGTCCACCATGCAAGTAATGTCCTCAAAGAATTCCACCACTATTAAGTAGTTTTCTGTGTGGTACCTTTTTGAAAGCCTCTTGGAAATGCAAATAAATTGCATTTACCAATTCCCCTTTGTCTATCCTGCTTGTTCGAAGAATTCTACTAAATGTGCTGGGAATGAATTCCCATTCCTGAAGCCATGCAGACTCTGCTTGATTACTTTCTGTATTTCTAAATGATCTGCTATTCCATTCTTTATAATAAAATCTAACATTTTACCAAGAACAGATGTTAAACTAGCTGGCCTTTGGTGACCAGTTTTTATTGGCTCCTTCCTTTTTTGAATAAGGATGTTACATGACAGTTTTCCAAATTTCTAGGACTCTTCCAGAATCTGATGTTCCTTGGAAGATTACAAGGAGTACATCCACTATCTCTGTAGCTATTTCCATTAAATTACTAGGATGCAACCCATCAGGTTGGAGGGATCTATCAGGCCTTTAGCCCCTATAGATGTTGTATTTACTTTCACCCCTCTCCACTTTTGCCCTTGATTTATTTTTTATTGGAATGCCAGTTATAATTTGTCTATCATGAAGACTGGTGCAAAGTATTTACTCTGCCATTTCCTGGATAGTTACTTTCCCAGCTATAGGGGCCTCTGTTCACTTTGTCGCTCACTCCTTTTTTTCTATGGATAAAGACTCTTGAATTCTGTTTTATGTTACTTGCTAGTTAACCTAAAACGTTTATTTTCTCCACTGTTTTATTCAGCTTTTATTGGTGTTTAAAATCATCCCAATCTTTTAGTTTTCCACTAACCTTTGCTGCAGTGTTTTTTATTCCTTTCAATTTGATGCTATCCTTAAAATCTTTGGATAACCATGTAATTGGTTTATCTCCTTCCTAGAATTCTTCTTCTCATTGATGGACTCCCAGATGGAGTCCCCAGCCGTGCATTCAGTGCAGACCAGCTAGCAGGAGTATTCACAGACATCTTCACCCTCTCTTTACTATGTCCTGAAGTCCACACCTGCTTCAAGAAGACCATCATCATCCGGTGCCAAAGAAAAATCAGGCAGCGTGCCTCAATTATTACTGCCTGGTGGCTCTAATATCCATAATTATGTAGTGCTTTGAGAGGCTGGTCATGGCTCACACCAACTCCAGCCTCCCAGATTGTCTCGATCTTTTGTATTTTGCCTGGTGTTGCAGCAGGTCCATGGCAAACGCCATCTCCCTGGTCCTACGCTCATCCCTGGAACATCTGGACAACATGGATACCTACGTCAGGCTCCTACTTATTGACTATAGCTCTGCCTTCAAAGCCATAATTCCAAACAAACTCATCTCTAAACTCCAGAGCCTAGGTCTCTGCTCCCGCCCCAGAACTAGATTCTTAACTTCCTGACCAACAGATTGCAATCAGTAAGGATAAGCGACAACACCTCCTCCACGATAATCCTCAACGCTAGTGCTCTGCAAGGCTGCATACATAGCGCCCTACTGTACTCCTTATACACACATGACTGTGCAGCCAAATTCTGCCCCACTCCATTTCCAAGTTTGCTGATGACACCACCGTGGTACGTCGGATCTCAAACAACCACAAGACGGAGTACAGGAAAGAGATAGAGTGCCTATTGGCATGATGTAAACGCAACAATCTTTCCATCAACTGTCAGCAAAATGAAGGAGCTGATCATTGACTTCAGGAAGGGGAGTGGAGGGCGCGCCCCTGTCTGCATCAAAGGTGCTGAGGTGGAGATGGTCAACACTGTCACGTTCCTGGGAACGATGATCACCAATAATCTGTCCTGGTCCACCCACATTGACACTACAGTCAAGTAAACACAGTAATGCCTCTACGTCCTCAGGAGACTAAGGAAATTCGAAGGAAAAGACACTTACAAATTTTTGTAGATGCACCATAGAAAGCATCCCATCTGGATGCATCACAATGTGGTATGACAACTTCTCTTCCCAAGACCAAAAGAAACTGCAGAGAGCTGTGTACACAGCCCAGTCCATCACACAAACCAGCCTCCCATCCACTGTCTTCTTCTACACTTCCTGCTGCTTTGGGAAAGCAACCAACATAATCAAGTACCCCTCCGACCCCAGTTATACTGTTTTCTTCAGACCCTCTTCCATCAGGCAGAAGATATAAAAGTTTGTATACACATAAGAACAGATAAGAAATTTGAGTTGGAAACACCTGTGTTAAACTTATAAAAAGGGCAAGCTTCTTCCCCGCTGTTATTAGACTTTTGAATGAACATCTCTAATGTTAGTGTTGATCTCACTCTCTCTGCACCTTCTCTGCAGCTGTAACACTGTATCCTGCACTCTGTTCTGTTACTCTGATACACTTGTATAGTACAATCTGCCTATAAAGCATGTAAGACAACACTTTTCATTGTACCTTGGTACACAGGCAGTAATAAATCAAATCAAATCAAAATCACTGGGATATATCTTTGCTGTGATTCATTAACTATTTTCTTAAACATTTGTTCATTAACTATATATTCTGCTAATCTTCTTTCCCAATCCACTCCAGCCACCTCGGCCTTCATTTCTTTGTGCTTGCCCTTTTTTTAAGATTAACACAGTTGTTTCCAACTCAAATTTCTAAATTCTACTATTTTATGGTCACTGTTCCCCAGGGGATCCTTTATTCGAGCTAATTTATTAAACCTACCTTCCCAACCTTAACCAGATCCAAAATAGCCTGAGTGTAACATATCAAAATGCATGGTTGAGACTAAAACAGGTGGGAAAGCAGGCTGTGATGAGGAGATAAAGAGTTTACAGATGGCTATTGATAGGCAAGGAGAATGGGCCAGAATCTGGCAGCTGGAGTTTAATGTGAATATGTCTGAGATTATCCATTTTGGCCAGAAAAATAAAAGGGCCAATTATTATTTAAATGGGAAGCCGATTCAAAGTGCATCAGTGCAGAGGGATCTGGGTGTCCTTGTGCATGAATTGCAGAAAATGATAATGAAGGTGCAGCATATAATAAGAAAGACAAATGGAATCCTGGCATTTATTGCAAAAGGATCGGATCATAAAAGACATGTCGTTATATTTTTATAAGGCATTGGTGAGGCACATCTAGAATATTGTGCCTAGTCCTGGTCTCCTTACTTGGGGAAGGCACTGGAGGCAGTTCAGGGGGGGTTCATCAGGTTGATTTATGGGAATGTAAGGAGTAGTTGAATAACTTGGGTTTGTACTCACTGGAGTTCAGAAGAATGAGGGGGGGATCTGATTGAGGTATATAAAATGCTAAAGAGGATTGATAAGGTGGATGTTGAACAGATGTTCTGCCTTGTGGGACAGTCTAGAACAAGAGGTAATAGATATAGAGTTACAGGAGGTAGGTTCAAAACTGAGATGAAGAGAAACCTCTTCTCTCAGAGGGTTGCGAATCTGTGGAACTTCCTGCCCAGAATGCAGTGGAGGCAGAATCAATCAATCAACAGATTCAAGAAAGAAATAGATATGTTTCTGATGAAAAGCAGGATAAGGGGCTATGGGGAGTGGGCTAGAAAAATGGAGTTGAGATCAGGATAAGATCAGCCATGATAATGTGGGCTCAAAGGGCTGAGTTGCCTATTACAATTCCTGGTTGGATCCACAACATGTTATTCTAGGAAACAGTCCCAAATACATTCTATAAATTCTTCCTTGCAGCTACCTCTGCAAATTTGATTTTCCCCAAATGTACATAAAGACTAAAGTCTTCCATGATTGCTTTTATTACATGTCCTCGTTATCTCCTGATTTATTTAAGTCATACAGCACAATTACTGTTGGGAGCTATCTATATTTCCCCTAATTCTTGGTGGGGATTATTTACTGATAAATATTTTTAAACCAATCAGATCAGACACACTGCTAGAGTAAGTGAGAGTTGAACTCAGGACTCCAAAGGTAGGGATACTACCACTACACCACAAAGACATCAAAAAGGCAACTGTGTTCCTGGGTGGTATTGAACCACCTAGTTTTAGTTAGAGTACAGCTCTTTTTTTAAAGCAAACTCTTCAGACACATGGCACAGGTCTGAAGGATGTGGAACTTAAACCCAGGCCACCTGGCTCAGAGACAGGGATACTTTTGCAGTACAACCATTTAGTAAGAATGTTTCCTTCCCTAAGTTCTTCGTTGGTGTGATTTGACACATTACAGCCTAGTATACAACTATATATATATGTATGCAGGTAACAATTGTTTATAGGGCCAGAATATTTCCAGTATATTTGGTATTGTATTTAAATAAGTTGCAACAGTGGAAATTGAAATATGCCAGCGCTCCCCTTGTCCTACATACACCCTGAAAATGCAGCAAATCTTAGCTTGTCATTTCTGAGCATTGTGTAGCTATAAATGTTGCAGGAGCCCAAGCGAAAATGTTTGACCTTGCTTTGAATTACATGGACAACAAAATAAAGCAATTACATGGTTCTGGTCTCAGGGTTTCATGGCAATATGTCAAAAGATACCAGGGTCTGTGGAGACCTGTTAAAAAGTCAGTGATGCATGATCTTTTGGACACTCGCCCATGTAACTTCAACAAGACTGTTAGTTTGTATTAACAATCCATATCTGTTTTATTTTCATTTTTCTTCCCATGTTTATCTTAAAAATGTATTTTGAAATGTATCTTTTAGGACTGAAGGTTGTAAACCGTTTAAAAAGGTCAGAAATTAGTCCCTATCATTGTGTGAATCAAAAATGTAATCATCAAAACGGAATGTTGATGGTTTATTTGATTAATCAAAAAATCAGTTTCAGTTTCACGTTGGTGCTATCGCAAGGATGTAAGTTTTCTGCTTAAACATGGACCCACTATCCGAGACTCAGGTCAGAAGTCACACAACACCAGGTTATATTCCAACAGGTTTATTAAAAATCACAAGCTTTCAGAGTGTGACTTCTGACCTTGTTCCCTCCCAAGTCTAACACCAGCATCTCCACATCATACGAGACTCAGACCTGGCCTTCTAACATTGCAGAAGGTCACTTACTTGGAATTCATCTGCTTCACTGCTACAGCAACCTTCAAATCCTGCATTTGTAATCAGACTGTCTAGTAGCTACTCAGGAAATATTGATCCAAATAAATGTGAATTACCTAATGATTTAGATGAAGCCAGGAAACTGAAAAAATAGGAGCTTAGTGCTAAAATGATAGACCATGTGTTTTATGTTTGCAATTTGCTTACTGAGGTAGTCACTGAACATTTTAACATAAGGTTGCCAATGTACTTTTGACAAAAGAGCATAAGTTTTTAACAGAGAAGAAAAGGAAATAAAAAGAGCTCTGTATATGTTTTGAAAAGACTTACAAACACAAAAAGATACCATCTTCTTTTCCCCAGAAGTATCCTATAAATCCATTCTACCCTGATGAAGTATCACTCTATCGTCATTCCTTAATTTCTTACTCAACTGATGAAGTCACAAGCATAAACCCACCGACTCCCACATCTATCTGCACTATACATCCTCGCACCCTGTTTCCTGTAAAGATTTCATTTCATTCTCCCAGTTCCTCCATCTCTGTCGTATATATTCTGATGAGGCCAACTTTGATTAGGAAGCCTCCGAAATGTCTACCTTCTTCCTCAACCAAGGATTCCTCAGTACCATTGTTGACAGGGCCCTCAACTGGATCTGACCCATTTCCCGCACTTGTGCCCTCACCCCCTCTTTTCTCTCCTGCAACAGAGATAGGGTTCCCTTTGTCCTTACCTACCATCCCACCAGCATCCACATCCAGGAGATCGTTAGCCGGCATTTCCACCACCTCCAGCAAGATGCCACCACAAGACACATATTCCCCTCCCCTCCCTTGTCTGTCTTCCACAAGGACCATTCCGTCAAGGGTACCCTGGTCTGCTCTTCCTTCAGTTCCAACAAACACCCCCCACAGCCCTACAGCACCTTCCCCTTCCACCGCTGAAGGTGTAACACCTGCCCATTTACCTCCTCTTTGCTCAGCATCCAAGGGCCCAAACGTACCTTCCAGGTGTAGCAGCACTTTACCTGTACTTCATACAATCTAGTCTACTGCATTTGCTGCTCACAATGTGGTCTCCGCTACATTGGGGAAACAAAACGTAGACTGGGTGACCGCCTCACAGAATGTCTACATTCCGCCCATAAAAAAGACCCTGAGCTTCCAGATGCCTGCTACACACCACCCTGTTTCCTGACCAACATCTCTGTCTCAGGCTTGCTGCAGTGTTCCAGCAAAGCTCAGCACAAACTGCAAGAACACCTCATTTTCCACTTGGGAACCTTGCAGCCATCTGGAGCCAATATCAAGTTCAATAATTTTAGGACCTGAACTCTCCAGTGCCCTAACCCCACACTCCAGGCCTTGTTATCACATAGTCTGCTATTACACACTACCTATTGTTAGCTACTAACAGTTTCCATTCACAGCCATTCACACTCCCCGGCAGATCATTATCCACTCCTTTGTCTGTCCAAATAAAAATGGAAACAACACTGGATGCTGTAAATCAGGAACAAGAGCACAAGTTGCTGGGAAAACTCAGCAGGTCTGGCAGCATCTGTCAAGAAAAATTAGTTAAAGTTTCGGGTCCAGTGACCCTTCCTCAGAACATTCTGAGGAAGGGTCACCAGACTCGAAACATTTTGATTTTTCTTCACAGATGCTGCCAGACCTGCTGAGTTTTCCCAGCTACTTCTGTTTTTGTCACAAGCATTTCCTGTCAGCAACTTCCTGCACATTCACCAGATGTGATTCTTTCTGTCTCTTCTCGAGACACACAGACAATCCATAGGTTAACTCACTGGCATTACTCACTAAACTCAAGAAGACTCAGAACATTTTTGGTTAGGTTGATTGCACTCAGGTTGCTAAATAGCACATCTGCTGTTTGGATCTTCTGACCTAATCCTGCTTCTGGCCTCTCCATTTTTCTCTCTCTGAGTCATAAATCTTAACTTAGTAAACACTTTCGTACTTTCACCCAAGCAGTTTGTTTAGTGGTCGGTTAGCTCAATTGGTGTCCAAAGCAGAGTGATGCCTACATGCCTACACCAGCTGAGGTTATCATGATGGCCTCTCTTTCCCCTTGCTTGAGGTATGGTGACCCTCAGGTTAAATCACCACCAGTCCTCTGTTACTCTCTCTAATGAGACGGCAGGCCTATGATCTAATAAGACTGTGGCAACTTTACCTTATCCAGTTTGCTTGAGTCACATGATTTATTAGAAAGCTGCATTTATGGCAGGTGTCACACAAACAGCTTTGAGGCTAATGTTGTGTCACGAGTTATACAGCAAGAGTCTAGTGTTTATGCTCCTTTGGAGGCTTCTTCCATCTTTTCTCATGTACATTTAGCATCGTAACACTTTATTCCCTTCTCCCTCATCCAGTTCTCCAGTTTCATCTTAATTACATCTATAGGATGAACTTCAGGTCCTCCCTGTGATAATCATTTCACAATCTCATCCGATTCTCTCGGTATTCTGAATTTCCTGATGGATTTCTTGGTGACTCCCTGAGATGGTCAGCTTCTACTGATGGCCCTTCCCAGTGAAAACACCATCTCTGTGTTCACTCCATCAGAACCAGTGATAGTTTTAAAAATTGCAAGTAATCGACATATTGCCAGGAGCCCCTGTCCTTACTTCCAAAAGACAGGGAGATGATTTGCAAGGACAAACACTTAACTATCTCACAGCAGCAGAAATGACAACCAGCAGGTCAAAACAAAATCAATCTTGAAGATCTCTAGTATCAGCTCATCATGAATTTCCAGTTTGTATCCTAGTTTGAATACTGTTGCTCTGCAAGTAATGACTGTTTAACACTACAAACAGTACTTGCTCGATTCTTCGGCATATTCTGAAAAGAAGTTGTTTAGTTTTAAGATATTTTTAAGATTATTTTTAATCTGTGTATTCATTCCATCAAAACCACTGACCGTTTTAAAGATTAGATCACCCTTCCACTTCTTTTTGTAATTTTTTTTGTGTTGTGGGCGGAGGAGGGTCAGAAAGTAGGGGAGTGAGGGGGGATTTTAAATTGCCTCTCATTGACCTTTGTGTGGATTAGCTCTTTGTGGCGTCAACCCTGAACAGATTGGCTCGAAAGTTAATTTCAGACAGTGTGCATTCTATCGGACCCTGTAATCAGCAAAATCAGATCACCCCGGAATCCACACAGCCCAATGAGCACACACACCTGGCTTGTGCAACCTCACCCCTAGGATAGCAAAACTGTAACGGTTGTGAGTAATTGACGGTGAGAGCTGAAACATTGGTATCAATAAATAAAAGGGTTAAAGACCGGTTCTGTTGGTGCTGCAAATTCAACACAAGGAAGACAGAAGGAGCAGAGTGTTTTTGTTTACCTTTTTGTTTGAGATAGAAAAGAATAACAATGCTTAATACACAGGTGTGAATGTATACTTTTATTGTTGGCATCACACTGCTTGGTAAGTATATACATTCAATGCAGATAGACTGTATGTTCTATACATTCATGTATCACAATCAAATCCAAATGACACTGTCTCCTCAGTTTGACAGACTTGAGAGACTGTGTGTGTGAGACAGAGAATCTCTACGTCCAGGTCCTTCTCTGAAACTATCAGTATGGGGTTTGAATCAGGGAGGGAGGGAAACTGGATCCAGGACTACCCTTTTGGGGACAGGGAAATCAGGGAGATGAAGAAATAATAATGCTAGGGTGGGGAATAGAGGGGGAAAAACGGCAGGAAAGTGCCCGGAATCACATGCCAAAGAATAACCTTCCTTAACACAAAAACTTAGAAAGTTTAACCTGGGTTTGATTTGCGAAAACATGATTTGACAGGGGGTTTCACAGGTCGCTCTCCGCTTAAATTCATTGCAGGCACATGTTGTAAATATTGATATCGAAAAAGAACAGAATTGCATGCAAGTTTTTGATCATTTTAAAGTTAAGCCTTTACAGGAAAACAGAGATAACAAGGTGTAGAGCTGGATGAACACAGCAGGCCAAGCAGCATGAGAGAAGCAGGAAGGCTGACATTTTGGGCCTAGACCCTTCTTCAGAAGCCATTTTGTTTAAATACAGTTCTACTGGTTTAGAAATCCATCAATAATTAACAGTGCGAGAATGTTTTCCAGAAGAACAATTTACACGGTGCCTTCTGCGGTCTACGAGGGATGCCAGCGTTAACCGACCTCTCTTCAAGCAAACTCTCTTCCTCTCCTGGGCTCAAAGACGTGAAGTCATTTTCCAAGAGATTATCATCAGGATCCAACAGCCCAGACAGCAGTTTTAACATCAGATACTTCCTGCTTTTTGTAACTTCCTTGTGGACAAACCGAGAGAGAGAAAAAAACTTTTGTTTATCTTTATACAACACAAGCCATTTGTCCATTGATGCAAGCATCATTTGCTTACTCAAATTGTGCTCAGTTGTCCTGAATGCTTTTCATAGTTTATAGCAGCACCTTCCCCACCATCGACCTGCTTTATTGCAGTTTACTGCAGTTGCAGCAGTGTGTACTATCTACAAGATGCACTGCAGAAAATCAAAGATCCTCACGTAGCTCCTTCCAAACTCACAAACACTTCCACCTAGAAGGACAAGGGCAGCTGATACATGGGAACACCATCACCCACAAGTTCTCCTCCAAGCCATTAACTATCCTGACTTAGAAATAAATCACCGTTCTTTCACTGTTGCTGGGTCAAAATCCTGGAATTCCCTCCCTAACATAATTGTGCGTCAACCCACAGCAGGAGGACTGCAGCGGTTCAAAAAGGTAGCTCACCACCACCTTCTTAAGGGCAACTAGGGATGGGCAAGAAATGCTGGCCCAGGCAGTAATGCCTACATCCCACAAAATGAATAAATAAAACTCCTCACTGCTCTTTGCCAATGAACACTTCCTTAAACCCTGATCCTCCTGTCCTGCCGAAGTATTTGTGCAAAATCAAAAATCCCTCAGTTGTTAAGGTTTACTGGTCTTTTCAATAATGTTCCACTATCTAGTTAAGTATAATCAACAAGTCTTTCAAAAGCACAGCCGCACTGGATTTTCTAATCTTGAGTAGGTTTTCAATGTCAACAGATGCCTATATTTTTGTTCAGCTCCCCGTACATTTGAGTGATTTACTGGACCACTTCACAAGGCAGTTAATAGCCATCCAGATTGGCTCTGGAGCAGCTGTGGGCCATGTATCAGATCAACTTCTTTCCTTAAAGGAAATTTGTGAACCAGTTGGGGATTTATTACGGTCTGACAGCTTCACGCTTACTTTTGCTGGAACCAGCTTTGTGTTTCTGCATTTTGTTTTCAAACCAATTTCAAGTTCTCAAATAAGTGGTCTTTGAACTCAAATTCTCTGGTTTATTAACTCAGACCTATATAATACCAGTCCTGAGAGATAACTAATGTACTCAATATCTCTTGATGCCAATGTTGGCTTTCATAGAATCCTACAGAAAAGAACAACACCATTCATTCAATCATCCCTGTACTAGTCCTTGTGGAATAGCTGGCCAGTTAGTCCCATTTCCCTGTTTCTTCCCCACAGCCGTGCAATTTACCATCCTTTATATATCAAATTTCCTTCTAAAAGTTACTGCTGAATCTCATTCCCTCAACTTTTAGGCACCATATTCCAGATTATAACAATGCACTGTGCAAAAAAAAAATTCTCTCTCTAAACCAACTTAAAATTGTGACCTCTGGCTACCGGTCTGCTATCAGTGGAAACCACTTGCACTTATTCCCTCTTCAAGATTTTAACAGCTCTATTAAATTTTCCCTCCGCTTTCTCAGTGTTCTAGAGAACAATCCCACCTTCTGTCATTTCTCTCTACAATTTCCCCAAAACTATTACTTCAATTCTCTCCTTTCTGTTAAAAAAACAGAATACTGCAGGTGCTGGAAATCTGAACTAAAACGTGAAACATTTACTCTATTTTCCTCTCTCTCCACAGTGCCAAGTTTCTTCCCCAACAGTTTCTGTTTATATTTCAGATATCCAGCATCAGCAGTATTACTGTTTAATTCACTGCCAATTCTCTTCCGCAATACCTGCTTTAAATAAAAAAGTTCTGTTCTTCTCTCCAGTGGGATTTCCTTCTGTCTTTTTTTTCACTTCCATCACACTTCTGTTTTCTATTTTGCTTGTTACAATTATTGATTCTGCCTGGTCCCCTACCTGCCACATTTGCAAATTCCGTAATTACCTTTTACTCACCCTATTTACCTGGAGTTTCATTCGTTCCTCCAGTGGGTCTGCTGCCTCAACACTTAGAAGAAGCAGCAGGGACATCAGGCACACTGTCATTTGCCACTTCATACTGAAGCTCCAAGCTCTCCCGAATAAAATGCTCAATGTGTCGTGAACACCTCAATCCTTTTTTTACTGGATGCTTTTCCAGTTCTTTTATAGCACAGCAGAACCAACTCTCTGACGCACAAAATTAATGATACAATTAAAGCCTAATAGTCAAGTGCATCATTAACCCAATAAAGGCCTGGAATCTCGGTGTATATAAAGAGCGACGGGTTTGTGTTATCGTAAATGGAAAAATGCTAATTTACAAAGAACATAACTGACTAATAATATTGCCGCTATAAGTTTTGTAAATTTATTATGAAAGTGTCTGAAAGGTCTGTAATATGGATGGTTAAAATTGAAGTACAATTACTCATTAAGAAGTTTTATAGTTTCCAATCTAGAAACATTCTAACCATATCAGCAAAAATATATTCTTAGCTGTTTCAAAGTGGAGCTAGATGTTAGATAGACCATCTAATGCAGTACAAGCGTTATCAAAACCCATGGGCTGACTAGAATTAATCATAACAGCTGATCGTCAGCACCTTAGAGAGTTCTGAGGTAAGTTGTTTCCTGGAAATTTCTTCTTAAAACACTGGTCAAGGATTTGTCATTTTAATCTATATACTGTACTGAAAATCAATTCTTCTTCTCGTTTTTACTTCAGGTTTTCAAATTTATTGCAACAAGCTGATATAATGATATCTGCCCACCATTCACTGCACATTGCTTGGGCATCCATTTAACCGTATTCATGTGTGTTGATGAATTGCCAAATGGGGTGCATACTTTAGCCATTTTTTGGTAGGTTTTAATTGATTTAGTCTATAAACTTGTCTGGTTTCAGAACAGACATTAAACCAATGTGTTAAACCTGCCCTCAGAGGTGGAAATAACATTTAAGAGAAGAGCAGAGTTCTCCTCCCCTTTCTCCTGACCAATATTTATCCCTCAATAAACATCCCTGCTTGTTCAACACATTCCATAGTACAAATTGGCCGACCATGTTTCCTACACTATTGTAAAAACAAATTAAAATTAACTCAGTTGCTTTGGGGTGTATTGAGATCATGAAAGATGCTATTCAAATGCAGTCTTTTTTCCTTTCTGGTTCAATTGTTATGAATCAACATTACCATCACTGTGATCTATTTTGACTCCTCGTACTTTTGTTCCATTAGTCATTCAAGTAGCTTTCAAGATTCATGTTCAATGTTACTTTGTTTCGTGCAGTTCAACAACGCGCAATGACATTACACATTTTCTTTTAAGAAACCTCTCTTGCTTTCCATCTCAGCCAGTTTCTTGTGAGCAGGCACTGAACTGTAGCTAGGTAATTTCCAGAAAAGATACAAAGGAAATGCAGCCAATCTTTTCTCCTATGCCTTCTTCTGTCAACCCAAAAATAGAATTGGGAGATGTCTTGAACCAGTCCATCTACTCATCCTCTCAGAGCAGGAGATGTCCTGGACAGACAAGGAATGGGCTTAAAAAACCGCAAGGAGGAATTTAAAAGGTTGTAAACCCCAGACGTTTCTCCTAGCGTACAGTGGATAGCATCATTACTGTATGAATACACTGAGGAACAAATTCCAGATTAGGTTTCCAATGTCAGCGGTTTCTGAAGTCAGCTGGTGTGGTTGAAATTCTACATTGGTCTCACCACTGATGTAGTAAGGAGGGGAGAAAATCTCTTACAGTTTTCTTGTCCGGTGAAATGTTTTGAACTAAGTACAGAATCAGGTTTGAGTATGAAGCTCCCAGGGTTAAACAGCCTGACATTCAAAGCCTCATTCTCTTGTAGGAAAGTGGTCGTTTATGCAAACAGTAGGACAGAGCACTGCCTGCGGCATTAAAACATTCCAGATGCAGCTTCTAAGGAAATTTGCACGTGTGTTGGCATTAGAAGACTTTTTCTTGTAAGAATCTTTATTTTTCCATTTTTACTCCAAAATAACATTGTCCAACAGTTGCTGTAGAACCAAAGGAACAAAAGATCAGGAACAAGGCAGAGGGCCAGAAGACTGCATGTTTTTGTGATTACAACTATCTCTTGGCTCACTTACGTTGAAGAATATGGTCAGAATATAAAGTGTACTGTATACAACACAAGAAGAAATAAAGAGGCCACAAAATAGGGTTGCTCGCTCACGAGAGAAAGACAACTGGTGGCAGTTTAACCTGAAGGTCACCATCCCTCAGTAAGGGGAGAGGTTGAGGATACAAATCCTTCATGGCAACCTCAGCCAGTGTGGGAACTGAACCCACAATGTTGGCATTATTCTGCATCAGCAAATCAGCAAACTGAGCTAACTGATCACCAATACCCTGACATGATCAGAATATTGCTCTGAGTTTGGATGAGCAACAACAAAATATATATTGCCTCCTATTCCACTTTCAGTTTTTAATCTACAATTTCAGATTTGAATAGACAAGAAAATAACTTCTGCTGTTCATGAGAAGATTTAAGATGTGATGCAAACATCATTAGCAAGCTATGTTGCACAGAATAGAGAAAAGGCATTCTGTTCTCTACAACATAGTTAGTAACGAATGTAATGTTCCTCCTGGTTCTATTGCAGCAGCTGTGCTCAATGCTTAGCAATGAAGAAATCATTCCAGATTAGATTCAGTGGAGAGTAAACTAGTGGCCAATCTAATCCAGTCAGTTTCCTACTGTAGAGCCTGTTCTTTATGAAACAAATTAATTGTGTTACTGTACCAATATTGACTAGATTCTTTTAAATATTAAATTAACATATTGAATTCAAAATCCTTGTTGTATAGTGATTGTAACAAGGTCATCCAGGTGGACCCCATAGAACATGAGCTCCCCAATTGAGGCTATAAATCTGGTCTAATCAGGGAGCCCTGGCTGACAAATATAACAGGACTGTCAGAGGCTCTGTTCACTCTGAGAGCTGGCTCTGAGGGAGCTGGATCAGTATCGAGGACCCTCCATAAATAAAAGGGTGATTTGGTAACGGGATACCAGTCTCTGAGGAGTTATTCCAGTTTGTATTTACAAATCCACTTAAGGCATTGCCTCACGCAATAGCCTCATCCAACCAAGTGGGCCAGCATAACATTTTTGTCCAAACCCTAAATTTAATTGCTGTTTGAAAATGTATTATTGTCCATGTTCGATATTTTAGAAACATTATGGGACACAACTGATCAAAGACGTAGCAAGAAAAATGGAGTAAAGTAGGCCACTCAGCCCTTTAGGCCTGAATGCCTATAAGCTTTGGGGAATCTTTAAATGGTGAGTTAAGTAGCAAGGCAGAGTTTCAGATGCTGATGTAATGAGCAGGAATGCTGACTGACTGAAACAGAAAGTAGGCAGGAGGTGACTGAACGTAGTGTTTCCTTAGACCTTACATCAGGAAACAGAGTTCATATGGTGAAAGGGAAAAAAAAACACAGTTCCAAAGACATACAACACCGAGCTTTTATTTCACACAAATGATAACCAGATTCATGGAATCAAATCTGTATTTACATAAAAAGTAATTTTTTAAAAATATAATTTTAATGCATCATTTTCCATTCTTGGTGTCATTTGAAAAACAATCCATTCTCTTGTTTCAATTCATTACTCGATTGCATTTACTCATTTCAAAAGCTAAAGGTTCAGATTGTCAAATGGTGCAGTTGACCCACCCAGATCAGAAAGCCCCACATTTATTTTCTCGTCTATGCTGATTTCAACTAGACCTTGTGTTGTGGTATTTTAAATACCTTCACTATCCCGAGGGTAGTTTTAAAATAAAATCACTCCAATTCCAGGGACAAGTCATCAGCCAGGAAACTCAGGCAGAAAATGTTTACAATTTAATAACTTGCTAAAATTTGTTGTTCAGTCTTAGACACTGAGGATGATCACTGAGCAGCTCAAAACAGAAGCCTTCAACATGCTGCATATGAACATTTGCTACAGCAGAAACAAGCACTTTCAGGGAAATAGCTAAAAAGCAAAAATTCAAAAAGCTAGTTCATTCTAATAACTTCTGTCTTGGGCAACAGAGCACATGCCAGATTAATCATCAGTGAAGGCTCTTCTGAGATCCTGGCTGACAGTTGTTTATTTATTCCTCTTTGAATTTATTCAAGATCGTGCTAGATAGATTTTTGATGGACAAGGGGTTAAGGGTTATGGTAGGGGATGGGTAGTCTGGCAAGTGGAGTTGAGAGCACAGTCAGTTCAGCTATTGTCTTATTGAACAGAGGAGTAGGATCAAAAAGGTTCAATGTCCTACTTCAGTTCCTAAGTCTCATGGTCATCCAATATCACAAAAACAAATCTAGCTGTTCATTAGCTCTATTAAAGTTTGCAAGTACTTGCTGTTCATCAATTAGCTGCTTCATTTTCCTATGCATGACTTTGCTTCATAAAATAACTGTTTATGAAATACTTTGATACATCCTGAAGTTAGTAAATATACCATATTTGAAAAGCCTTTCCTTCTAGAAATTGTGTATTAAGATAACAACACATGGAATATTCTCTGTGGCTGTCAATAAATTGGTGGCAAAAGTACAACTACAGATCTGTGAAACTCTGTGGTGTATTTTATGTGCTAGGGGTGTACCTAATTCTGCACAGTAGATGTACAATTATCTGACCATACAGAAACAAACAAGGAAATATCACACAAATCATTAAAAATCTGGTAGCATAATGGTTATATTGCTGGACAACAATCCTGAATCTACACTAATGATCTGAGAAAATTAGCTCATAGGTCACAGCATCTGTGAAATTTAAATGCAGTTTATTAAATAAACCGAGTATCAGTCATTGGAATCATGAATCTACTGGTTGATCTCTGCCTCAACTTTTTGTGATATTCCACATGTTCATCACTCTCTGGGTGAAGAACTTACTCTTCATCTCAATCTTGAAATGTTTACCCACCTAGCCAGCATATCCCTGGACACTATGTCAAACTCACTGATCTATAATTCTGTGTGTTGTCTCTACGTCCATTTTTAAATAGTGAGGTTACATTATCTACCCTCCAAAACGTAGAAACTGTTCCCCAGTCTACAGAAGTTCAGAAGACGACCACCAATGCATCCGCTATTTCTAGGGCTACTACTTTAAGTATTCTGGTCTCCCTGCTAATATGAAGGACATTGTGAAACTTGAAAGGGTTCAGAAAAGATTTTCAAGGATGTTGTCATATTTGGAGGGTTTGAACTATAGGGAGAGGGTGAATAGGCTGGGGCTATCTTCCCTTGAGCATCAGAGGCTGAGGGGTGACCTTATAGAGGTTTATAAAATCATGAGGGGCATGGATACAGTAAATAGACAAGATCTTTTCCCCAGGGTGGGGAAATCCAAATTTAGACAGCATAGGTTTAAGGTGAGGGGGAAAGATTCAAAAGGGACCTAGGGGGCAACTTTTTCACACAGAGGGTGGTGCACGTATGGAATGAGCTGCCACAGGAAGTGGTGGAGACTGGTAAAATGACAACATTTAAAAGGCATCTGGATGGGTAAATGAATAAAAAGAGTTTAGAGGGATATGGGCCAAATGCTGGCAAATGGGACTAGATTACTTTAGGATATCTAGTCGGCGTGGACGAGTTGGACCAAAGGGTCTGTTTTCGTGCTGTACATCTCTATAACTCTATGATTCTACTCTGGAATGTAGATTATCAGGTACTGGTGATTTGTCAGCCTTCAATTCTATCAATTTTACTCAACATTGTTTTGATAGTGACACCCACATCGTTATCAGTAACATACAAACCAAAACTGTATATTTTGATCTTATATCTATGGAAATAAATGGAACAAGACTTTCCTAAGTAACTTTTGACAATCTCACAACAGTTTGCATGGGTGACTACTTAAAATTGCTGAAAGAAAGGCATTTTGCTGAAAATTCATGTTTCTTTTCCAGCAAGTTCTGTACTACCAAATGACTGTGATATTTAATTGTGAATGTTTAAAAATGACAGGTTCTTATTGTTAACTGTGCAACTAAGGTGCACATTAAGAAAACCTCTTTGGCTAGTCTAACATCCTGACCCTAAAGCAGACTTATTTTGCAATTACCCTTATTTTCTCTTGTAAAGTCATGGTATCGAAAGTAATGTATTGACATGGATAGAGAACTGGTTGGCAGACAGGAACAGAGTTGGAATAAACAGGTCCTTTTTCGAGTGGCAGGCAGTAATGATTAGGGTACCACAGAGTTCAGTGCTAGGACCCCAGCTGTTCACAATATACATTAACGATTTGAATGAAAGAATTGAATGCAATATCTTCAAATGTGCAGATGACACTAAGCTGGGTGGCAGTGTGTGCTGTGAGGAGGATGCTAAGAGGCTGCAGAGTGACTTGGATAGGCTGGATGAGTGGGCAAATACTGGGTGAATGCAATGTAATGTTGGTGAATGTGAGGTTATTCACTTTGGTCACAAAAACAGGAAGGCAAATTATTATCTGAATGGTGGCAGTTTAGGAAAAGGTGAGGTGCAACGAGACCTGGGTGTCATGATGTAACAGTCACTGAAGGTTGGCATGCAGGTGCAGCAGGCAGTGAGGAAAGCTGATGGTGCGCCGGCCTTCATAGCGAGACGATTTGAGAATCGGAGTAAGGATGTCTTGCTGCAGTTATATAGGGGATTGGAGAGGCCGCACCTTGAGCACTGTGTGCAGTTCTGGTCTCCTAGTCTGAGGAAGGATATTCTTGCTATTGAGGGAGTCCAGTGAAGGTTCACCAGACTGATTCCCGGGATGGCAGGACTGACACAAGGAAAAACTGGATCGACTGGGCTTGTATTCACTGAAATTTAGAAGAATGGGGGGGATCTCATAGAAACATATAAAAGCCTGATGGGACTGGGCAGGCTAGATGCAGGAATAATGTTTCCGATGTTGGGGAAGTCCAGAACTAGGGGTCACAGTCTAAGAATAAAGGATAAGCCATTCAGGACTGAGATGAGGAAGAATTTCTTCACTCAGAAAGTTGTGATCCTGAGGAATTCTCTCCTACAGGAAGCTGTTGGGGCCAGTTCATTAGATATATTCAAAAGGGAGCTGGACATGGCCCTTGCGGCTAAAGGGGAGAGGGTGGAATGTGATACTGAGATTGCATGATCAGGAATGATCATATTGAATGGTGGTGCAGGCTCAAAGGGCCGAAGGACCCACTCCTGCACTTATTTTTTATGTTTCTAATTCATCCCCACATGACTTTCCAGGTCTCACTGATAATGTGATGCAAATTAACTGTTAAGACAGCAAATGAACAATTCTGCCTTAACTTAAGAAAAATCAGCTTCAGCTGGTGTACAATTGGATGGTATCAAGAACCGACTGCAGAACTGTGAAAGAGATTTAAACCAAAGTCCTCTCACTACATAATATACATCAGCACATTCATCCACAACACTACTGGGAACCTCTTGCATTCACCATTTCATTAAAACCATAAATGAAAACTCGTTAAATGCGCAGAGGTAGCAAAATGCCATTTGCCAAATAATTCAATTTATTTTTCCATTACAGAATAACTTAGTTCCAAAATAGTCATTTCCCAGTTGCAAAATAATTGTGCCTTCGAGCTACAGCCATTAATAAAAACTCGAAACTTCTGTCAATGAAAAACCTGGTATTGCATCCTTGCCTTAAAATTGGGACATAATTTTTTTTTAAACATCACACTGACCCTGTTCAATCTGTTCTCTGGGTAAGGCACTGTAGTGATTAGGTTTGCAGGGCAAGCAAATCCTGGGAACGTATTGCTCAAAATTAACCGTTTGAGTTAAAACCAGAAAATGATAGTTAAAACAAAAAGCACCCACAGTGTTCTGTTCTTTGATGGTAGTTTCAAAATTTGAATTTAGTCTTTTAAAACTCTGGAAATTAAATAGAAAAAAAGCTGGCATTGCAAAGTCTAAAGCTAAATCTGTCAAGATTGTTGTAAAAATCAGAATGGTTCACAAATGTCTCTCAGATGTTGCCTAGTATGCGACACGCACATGGTTGACTGCTAAATGCTTGCTGAAGTGGCCTAACTACTCACTCAGTTGTATCAAACCACGATCAAGTGTCAAAAGAATGTCCCTCCTGGAAGGCAGAGCTTGGCAATAAAAGCTTGTCTCATGAGCAATGCATCCATTATGAATTGCTTTAAAAAATCCATTAAACAAATTATTTCTATTAAGAAAACAGTGATTGTACAATTCCATTGACTAATAAATACCAGACGTACCTTTACGAAGCAGTGTGGAATTTCATTCTTAATGTGGGCCTTCTTCAGTAGATTACCATTTCAATTAAAAAGTTGGAACAAAAGAAATTGGAGGAGTACACATATGGTCATCAAACATAATCCTTTATTCAATATGATAGTGGGTGATCCTCAACTTCATATTTACTTTCCCATCTGCTTCCCAAATCACAGGGTTCCTAGGCTAGAGGTTTTCACCACCTTGCATAATTGACACACTCCCAGGAGCTCCTATCCTTACTTCCAAAAGACAGGGAGATGATTTGCAAGGACAGACACTCTTAGTATCTCACAGCAGCAGAAATGACGACGAGTACTTCAAAAAAAAATCTTTCTTGAAGATCTCTAGTATCAGCTCACGATGAGTTTAGAGTTGAATCCTAGTTTGAAAACTGTTGTCCTGCAAGTAATGACTATTTAACACTATCAACAGCAGCTGCCTGGTTCCTCCACATATTGTGAAACAAAGTTCTTTTCCAAAACAAAATCAACCCTTTACACATGCCAACAACCTTTGAAGCGTGTGCAGAATCACCAGTGAGAAGTAGTGGGGGTGAAAGGAAGATGATTCATGGAATGCATCATGAATCAGCTACATTAATGGTTTAGAACTTCCCTGAACAATCATGTTGTTCTTAATTTTCTACTTTTGTAATGTCTCATCCAGTCTGAATGTCTGGAAAGGTTTATGCCATCCCTAAGTTGCCTTGAGACAAAATGAGTTCTAATTTATTTTTCCAACAAACAGCTTTGAACAAAATGCTTTGACATAACTAAACTACGTTGAGGCATTAGGCACGTCAGGCTTTTGAACCTTAAGTCCAAGGTATTCACACACAACTGAAATTAAAGCACACTATTGATTTAGGCTGCAGAATTTGTTAGAACTGCAAAGTAGGAAATGCAACTGGAATAATAACCTGGCAAATTAAAGAATATATACATATTTCTCAGCATCCTGGAGTATAAATGCTGGTAAGACATGGTCTTATAATGAAGTGGTTACTTTTAAAATCAAATTTCATCAGAAGCAAAGATAATTTTTATTATTGCATTATGGCTACATTTAATGTGAAATACATATTATTCACAAAACGTTTCTTAACATATTAGCAGATTTCGCCAGGGATTTCTTACATTAAATTTACATTGTATTGCTTTACAAGTGAATCAAAGTTTTATTCTCCTACAATGTTTAACTCAGCTTGTCCTTTAAAACCACAAAATTATTGTAAATAAATATTTCCTGAGATTAGTAACAGGTAAATTGCTACCATGAAGGGGTCTTTATATACTGGCTGCAGTCTGCACAGTTCAAGCTCCTCCATTGAAAAGAGGGAAGATCAGTGGGAAAACTAAAGATGGCAAAATAAAAAGTTTGCCCTTTAAAACATAAACACACACCTATTCCTCATTGATCAATTGTGATTTATTGTGGTTTTATTAATTATTTTTGAAACAGATCCAAATATGACACTGAATTTTCATGTGTGACACTTCCAAGTTTGTCTGACTAGGCAGGAGTGATTTAGTTCGGTGCATACATCTTTTGACATTTTGTGCTGGTTAATCGCATTTCTAGTGAACCATGCAAAGTGCCAGGCCAAGCTATGAAAAGACGCATCATCATGTTTTCATTTTCCTTAGCAGCTGGCAATAGAGAGTTGGGTCACAAGTTTAAGCTCAATGGCAATTGAGTCAAGACCATTCGAACACATCATTGAATTGTTAGGTGCAGGAGGAGGCTATTCACTGTGCCTGCACGAACTCTTCAAACAAGCATTTCATAACAATCTTGACAGCTGCTACAGAATATCAAGATTGTCCTCCCAGCTAAGACTCTGAGCATAGATGCAATGGACAATGAAGTGTTCTACCTCAGTGTGTTACCTAATTAATATTCACCAAATAGAGGAATCTTATTGCTGTGCTTATTTATTTTCCCAGCTTTGGACATTTCTGGAATATTCAAATTAATCTCTACCATAACATTAAATCAACGGTACCAGCAGAATTATAGTTATATGGTTAAAAATCATGTAATTTAATAAATTCTATCAACATCACACTGAATCTTCACTTCTCAGTGTATAATACAAGGAACTTCAGTAAAATCCCGTAGTTTATCAAATGTAAATACATTTTCACGACAAAGAAGTAGCAGATTTCAACTTTTTACGTTTCACTTGCTAACACAACATGGTCAGTCTATATGTATTTGCGGTAATACATTTAATGTCGCATATTAATATTTTACTGTCCAATTTTGCTTCCTTGTTGGAACTTCACAGTGTGGTTCAGACTGTTTCCCAACACAACCTCACCTTAATTTAGTCAAAAGACCGGGCAATTGTATCAGATTTATTTTTGTATAGCAGTTTGGATTTAATTTTACCCAATTTAAATCTCTTTCATTGCAGGTATTGCAGTCAACATCACTTGGGTACAGTAAAGTTGAAAGCATGTAGAATTTATGAAGCAAATACTGAAAAATTACAATCGTAAGCAAACCATAGGCTCTTAGGGGCAAACAGGAACTGACTAACCTTTTATCAGCAAGTAACGGGAAATATTTGCTTACTCAAACACAAATGCACAATTATTCAAAGGGCAATTTTAATGAAATATTAGATCTATTTCAGGAAAATGCTCCACTTGGGTGCTTTTGCAGTGTTCTATCTATATCTGTTCGTTTTCTTAAATTCTCAACAACTTTGTAACAGCAGATTTGATTCATTAGTGATTGCAATGAGCCATCACCTTGCACACAAGAGAAATAATATGTTGAAAAGTAAAAGGTAAATGCAGAGCTAAACTGGTTTAAATCCTGGTGATGTGAACATTGGTTATTCTTAATTGTACAGCATGAACTGTTAAAGGTTGTTGTGTCAAAATCTGAATGATGTTACTGCTTCAATTTTACACATTTTTTTTTGAAGTAATGTGATCATTGAACTTTAACAAGCTTGTAATCTGGTTACAAATACTTTTAATACCGAAGGAATGAAGACAGAAATTGTTAGAAAAAAATCAGGTGGGGGGTGGGTTCAGTTGCATGGAAAATTATGGAAAATATTAAGGCGGGCCGGGGTTATTACATTTTTCAGAAAAAGTAAGAGGACAGAGAGTTTGGAAAAGGTGAAGAATTTAACTTCAGGCACAGCAGATGAGGGGACAACTATGAGAAGGGGTCAGTCAATGCAGGACTGAGGGCGTTGTACTTAAATGCATGCAGTATATGAAACAAGGTAATTGAGCTTGTAGTGAAGATTGAAATCGGCACGTATGATGTGGGTGTCACAGAAGTGGCTGCAAGGGGATCAGGGCTAGGAACTAAATATCCAAGGATTCGCATCCTATCAGAAGGACAGGCGGATGGGCGGAGGAGACGATGTTGCCTTGTTAGTAAGAAACAAAATTAAATCAATAGCAAGGAGTGATATAAAGTTGGAAGGCGTAGAATCTGTGTGGGCAGAGTTAAGGAACTGCAAAGTAAAGAAGTCTCCGATGGGAGATGTGTTCAAGCCCCCTAGCAGTAGTCAGTATGTGGGGAAGAAAATAAATCAGGAGATAGAACAGGCATGTAAGAAAGGCACCAGTACAATAATCATAGGGGACTTCAATATGCAGGTGGACTGGGAAAATCAGGTTGGCAGCACATCTGAAGGTAACAGTCAATTCTGGATTTGGTGTATGTAATGAGGCAAATTGGATTAGGGAGCTTAAGGTGAAGGAATCCCTATGGGTCAGTGAATATAACATGATAGAATTCACCCTGCAGTTTGAGGGAGAAGCTGGAGTCAGATGTAACAGTATTACAATTGAGTAAAAGTAACTACAAAGACATGATGGAGGAGCTGGCCAGAATTGATCGGAAAGGAAGCCCAGCAGGGAAGACTGTGGAGCAGCAATGGCAGGGGTTTCTAGGGATTATTTGGGAGGCGTTAGCAGATATTCATCCCAAGGAAGAAGAAGCATACTAAAGGGAGGATGAGGCAACCATGGCTGACAAGGGAAGTCAGGAGCAGCATAAAAGCAAAAGCAAAAACATACAATGCGGTGAAGTTTATTGGGATACCAAAGGATTCGGAAGCCTTTAAAAACTAGCAGAGGACAATTTAAAAAGCAATAGGAAGAAGAAAATGAAAATTGGAGTAAGCTCGCTAGTAATATAAATGAAGATTGCAAGAATCTAAAAAGGTAAGACAAAGGCAAAACTGGGCATTGGACTGCTGGAAAATGAGGCTGGAGAAGTAGAGATGGGGAATAAAGAAATGGCAGTGGAACTGAATGGGTACTTTGGATTAGTTTCACAGTGGAAGATACCAACAGCACTCCAGAACTTCAAGAGAGTTGGGGATAGAGATGAATGTACTGGCTATCACTCAGGAGAAGGTACTGGGAAGCTGAAAGGACTGAACTTGGATAAATCACCTGGACCACATGGACTATGTATCAGGGTTCCGAAGGCAATACCTGAGGAGGCTGTAGAGGCATTGGTGGCAATCTTTCAGGTAACAAGAGAGTCAGGGAGGGTCCCAGAGAACTGGAAAATAGCTAAGGGAACACCCCTATTTAAGAAGGGCGGGAGTCAGGAAACTATATGCTGGCTAGCCAGACCTTGGTCATTGGTAAGATTTTTATAATTCATTATTAAGGATGAGATTAAGGAGTGTTTAGAAGTGCATGCTAAAATAGGACTGAGTCAGCATAGCTTTGTCAGGGGGAAGCCATATCTGACAAATCTGTTAGAATTCTTTGACAAGGTAATGAGCAAATTAGACTAAGGAAAGCCAGTGGACCAGATCTATTTGGATTTCCAGAGGGCCTCTGACAAAGTAATACACAGGAAGCTGCTGAATTAGAGTCCACAGTGTTAGGGGCAAGGTACTGGGAAGGATAGAGGATTGGCTGACTGGAAGAAAGTAGGCATAAAGGGGTCTTTTTCACAATTGCAACCAGCGACTACTGCAGTTCCAAAGGGATGTGTACTGGACCACACCATTCACATTATCCATTGACGATCTGGACAAAGAAACTGAGAACATTGTTGTTAAGTTTGCATATGACACAAAGATAGGGGGAGGG
The DNA here is from genome assembly GCF_021869965.1 of Rhincodon typus. Classification (NCBI taxonomy): domain Eukaryota; kingdom Metazoa; phylum Chordata; class Chondrichthyes; order Orectolobiformes; family Rhincodontidae; genus Rhincodon; species Rhincodon typus. The sequence continues at coordinate 4,647,583 of NC_063362.1, forward strand.
ACAGGTAGTGTTGAGGAAGCAGGGAGGCATCAGAAGAACATGGACAAGCTAAGAGAATGGGTCAAGAAGTGGCAGATGGAATATAACGTGGGAAAGTGTGAGGTTATTTACCTTGTAAGGGATAATCAAGGCGTAGACTATTTTCTAAATGGCGAGAGGCTTTAGAAATCTGAAGCACAAAGGGACTTGGGAATCCTACTTCAGGATTCTCTCAAGGTCAACATGGGGTTTCAATTGGCAGTTAGGAAGGCAAATGCAATGGTAGCATTCATTCCCAGTTGGTTAGAAAACAAGACCAGAGATGTACTGCTGAGGCTGTATAAGCCTTGGTCAGACCACATTTGGAATATTGTGAGCATATTATTGTTTTGGGTCCCATATCTAAGCAAGGATATGCTGGCACTGGAGGAAGTCCAGAGGAAGTTTACAAGAATAATCCCAAGGTTGAAGGGCTTGGGGTTGAGGGTCTGGGTCTGTACTCCCAGATTAGAAGGATGAGAGGCAATCTGATTGAAACAGAGTACCGAGACGTCTGGATGGAATGGATATGGAGAAGATGTTTCCACTCGTAGGAGAATCTAGGACCCAAGGGCACAGCCTCAGAGTGAAGGTATGACCATTTAGAACTGAGATGAGAAGGAATTTCTCCAGACAGAAGGCGACTAATCTGTGGAACTCACTGCCACAGAGGACTGTGAAGGCCAAGTGATTGAGTGTAGCTAAAACAGAGATGAGTGCTTGGTTAGTAAGGGGCCCAAGGGTTACTGGGAGATGGCAGGAGAACAGGGTTGGGAAACATATTAGCCACGATCAAATGGTGGAGCATGAATGATGGACCAAATAGCCTAATTCTGCTCCTTTTTCTTATGGACTTAGGCGAGGCATCATCTATGATGAAGGAAACAATGAACTTTATATAATTTCTTATACCTCCTGTGGATGTCTGTTTGAAAACAAAACTGCTCTCAAGCCATATTTAGCTATGGTTAGGGCGGATAAGGAGGAATAATTTAACCAATCAGGATTTATGTATTGAGCTATACAGAACAAGGTGACTGCTGTTTTGATTTTGGCTTAGCTATAATCTCTGACATTCCACCTCTCGTGAAACTGCTGCAGAAAAGAAGACGAGAGCCGTTGGATTCACAAAGTAGGCATCTTTCCACTTCCCTGCTGCTGGATCCCACTACCTGCTTAGCCCATACCCCAAAGCTTCCAATTACATCTAATAGGCTCGCTATATCCCCTCAATTCTTCAGATCTCATTCTTGAAACATCCAGTCTCTCTACCAGCCCTTCTAGCTTGCCCAGTATTTCAATGCCTCCTTCCTCCTCTTTTATATTGTTCTCCCAAACTGAACATGGAGCTGAAGGCGGTCTACCTGACAGCCAACTCCCTGTGTTAATCAGGTCCTGCCATTGGATGGGTCATGAGGAATACCCATTTTCTTGTTTTTATTTACCTCAAAGAAAGTGCTTTGCTCCTTCCTGCTTCCAAAGGAATATTCAGCCTAGTATTTTACAGAATTACGATGAAACAATATAAATTTATTATACATCCATTTTAATGAAAAATTTGAGCACTGATAAAACCTTGAAGTAATAAACAGTATTACTTTGCACAGACAAATTAAACATTCCAATTAAGAATGCAGAAACTAATTTCAATGCATCCAAAAGTTCTGAGACAACTTTATTCATGATGAATGATACACTATAAATTATACTCCAAAGGTACCAGTCATCATTTACAAAATCAGTCACCAGGCCAAGAAAGACTGGTGTCTATTTACCTGAACCTCATCTTATTTTTTTTAGTTTCCATAACAATTTCAAACTCTACGTAATCCAAATTTGGTGCTCATTTGTATCTTCAAATCTTCCAATCTTCAAAGACAGGCATGAGAAAATGTGTTGAGTGAGCTGCAGAGATCTCACTTTCTGTACCAGGTCCAAGATAAACTTTCAATTTTAAATGCCTTTTCTGTAGATTAATCAATGGTAACATCTTCACTTTCAGTTACCACGGGTTCAAGGTGGCGATCGGATTTCTTCTTTCCTTTTCCTGTTGGGACTGCTCTCTTCTCTTTCTGCTCTGCATTACTGGAAGCTAGTTCATTACATTTCTCTGTAATGAAGTTCAGCTGGAAAAGCAATAAATCAAACTTTTAAACATTGACTAATGTGCTTTATGTAGGATCAAAGCACAATATGTTGCTATCAAGTCTGCTGGGAGCACAACGAACCATCTCTTGTATCTGGATTGCTATTTTGTGTGCATCACCATCAATTTTAAGGTTTCTAGTCAGTTTCTAGCTGGTCTATTCTCCAACCAAAGGTTTGATGTCATGAGTATCCAGGAGAGAGAAAACTTGGTCCTCACTATCATTTTACTCATGAAGCTGGTAGCCTTACCAACTAAATAAATAATCATACCACTAACTCTGCAATGGGAAGCAGTTTCCCATTGTATGGTAACGAGACTCAAAGACTGGGAATAAAAGCTAACATACGCTGATTAAGAAGGAGTGACAAGTGCTGTTCTGCAGGGATTTGTGCTGCACTGATGCCTCAACTTTCCACCATTTATACCAATGGCTTGGTTGAAGGGATGGAGAGTTGGACATGTAGATATACTTCATTAGTATAATAAAATTCTTTAAAGACATTTCAATTAAGCAAACCCTAATAGAGACATTAATGTACAACTGCTACATCAACACTTCAAATTATTCCGAGTAAGCCAGCATTAATAAATTGTCATTTTGTAATATATGGTGGTGCTGTTGCTGAGGGAAGGGACAAAATAAATTAAGGATCTGGTCATTGTGTTTGTGCACTCTGTCACTTGGTTTTGACAAGGAAACAAGGAAAGGATTTGGGCTCGTATTGTGGTCAATCTGTAGAAGTAACCAAGCAAAATGACATGACTGTTGAGGCATGGAAGAACAGACTCGGAACTGATCCTGTGAGCACTGGAAACATTAAAATATGATTAGTTGTACATGCTTAAAGTTCTGAAAGGCACCAATGATCTTAAAGCAAATCAGCAGTCTTGACTAAAAGCTTTTACTTCTGATCTAGGAAACACAGGTACACAACTGGAAATCATCAACTGATACAAAAAAATTGCCCACCTAATCCCCAAACAATGGACATGCATAACAGACTTCTAGCTAAATAACTTCAAATTAAAGTGACTGAAAGAAGTGCACGAGTGTGTGATTAAGAATAGATTTGGAAGTTCATCAGCGACAGTGGGTTTTGTATACCAGAGGGTGTTATTAATAATGACACAGAACAGAAAATCCCAACTGTTTGGGCTCTGGTAGTGCTGTGGTAAGTGTCCCAAACTGAAAGACTGATTAGAAAATTTATTTTAAAAAACAGCTGTTTGATCCCTGTGCTGAGTTAAGCCATTTTCAGTCATCGTTTGGGGATGCTGCATAAGGTTTCAGTCCCCAGGTGTCGAGGAATAAAGAATCAATGTTTCTTCTTTCACTGCTGCAGGTCAATGTCTGATCAGGATAATATCAGACTGGTGATGACCTCACAGATGCCTAGTCTTCAGCTGCTGGATAGGTTCGAAGTCTGCTCCCTTCATCATGGTGAATAATATGAGGGATGTGAAGATGGAACATGCCACATAATACAAGGTATGTGAAGATGGAACTCAGTCTCCACACGGACTGTGCAGTGGTCACTCTTACAGATGCATTTGCAGCAGGCAGATGGGCGAGGATGAGTTCAAGTACGTTTTTCATTCTTATTGGTTCCCTCACTGCCTGCTGCAGATCAAGGCTAGCAGCTATATCCTTTCAAGCTCAACCAGCTCAGGCAGTTGCGGTGCAGCTGAAGTTCTCACCCACAGTACATTAAGCACTCTCACTACTCAGTGCTTCATCCAAGTGTTGTTCAACATGGAGGTGCACAGATTCGTCAGCTGGTGAAGGAGCAGTATGTGGCAATCAGTAGGAGGTTTCTTTGACCTGATGCTATGACTCTTCAGGGAGTCTGGAGTCAACATTTATTGTATCAATACAGTGGGGAGCTGGAGGTACACAGCAGGTCAGGTAGCATCAGAGGAGCAAGAAAGTCAACATTTCAGGTCGGGACCCTTCATCAGGTTGACTTTCCTGCCCCTCTGATGCTGCCTGACCTGCTGTGTTCCTCCAGCTCCACACTGTACTGACTCTGGCTCCAGCATCTGCAGTTCTTGCTATCTCCGAGTGACTGGAAACCCATCATTGATTGTATCATGTATTTTCCTCTTGGCAATTTTTTTCAAGAAATATTTTAAAAACTGAATAAATCCATAACAGCATAATTTGCACATGCTATTTTACTACATGTTAATAGTCTGAATGCTCTTTCCTCAATGAGCATTCTATTAAGAACAGTGTTAAGAATTTAAACATTGCTAAAAGAAGATATGAAGTTGAAGCTTTTTGTCTTGTACTCATCAGGACTGGGACACAAAAATCTTTAGAAAGAAAACAACAATTTATAACAATTTAGCAAAGTAACCAAAAGCAGTCTATCAAAACTATCCTGCATGATATTGGCTACATTGATCAAATCATCACTCACAATATATTGTGTAAACTCAAAGCTACCACTTCAGGGCCTAACAAAAAAGGTGCTCAGTGTATCTCAGATTATTCCAGATGGAAAGGTGCCTTAAAAAATTTGACCAACATGGTCCAACAATCAGCACCTTCTCCTCGTGCTGTATAAATCGGTGTTTCTTGCAAAGTCTGATTTCTTGCATCATGGTCCTGATGAATGCAAGATGAAATGTTTCAACTTCATGCCTCTTTTTGGCATTGTTTATGCACTATTAAGCTTTAGAGTATTTTAAATTGTGAGGGCAAAATTGGAACACAATATCATGACAAATATAAAAGAAAGTGCAATTTCACCAGGGCTTTGCTCCTCCTTGCCAGAAGTTTCACATCATCTGTGTTGACAGTGGTGCGCTTTCCATGTCTGTTGAAAGAAATTAAAGTTTGCATTACTAATATTGAAATTACTTTGGGAAATGCACTGACTCTTCAGGAGAAATTGCATTTCTTAATATTTAATTTAAAAGACAGTTTCAGCATTTGAGGATGGAATTATCACTGATATAATAATACACAGGTCAGCCTAATGCTCCTGGGACACGGGTTCAAATCCCACCACGGTAGCTGTTGGAATTTTAAATTTCATTAATAAATCTGAAATACAAAGCTAGTCTCAATAATTGTGACAATGAAACTATTGTTAATTATATTATTTTATTTAGGGAAGGAAAACGGATATCATTATCTAGTCTGGCTTACATGCAACCACTGCAACATGGTTGATTGCCTTCTAAAAATGGACCAGCATACCACTCAGTTCATGGGCAATTAGGGATGGACAACAACCAGAGTAACATGCACATGCCAAAGAACAATATGGTGTAGGCCATCATATACACCTTGCCTCGAGCACATCTTCTAGGTTTCAGTGCTGTGCTTAGTGCTGCACTGCCCGTTCTCTCATTCTGAAGAGATGAAACCCTGGGATTCTGCATTGTTTCAGTAATTCAAATGGACCTGGTTACATACAAAGATGACCAAGTGGTCACTTCTGTACTACTAATAGTCAAGATCCAAATGGTAATAAGGCCCAAATGAAATTCTCATAATGCTTTACAAGATCAAGGTTAACAAGCTATTAATCAGTTTTATCAAAAACAAAGTTAAGTGAAAACCAAAAGAACTGTGGATGCTGAAAATCAGATGCAAAAACAGAAGTTGCAGAAAAGCTCAGCAGGTCTGGCAGCATCTGTAGAGAGAAATCAGAGTTAACGTTTTGGCTCTGGTCACCCTTCCTCAGAACTCTGAGTTATGAGGAAGGGTCACCAGACCAGAAACGTTAACTCTGATTTCTCTTCACAGATGCTGCCAGACCTGCTGAGCATTTCCAGCAACTTCTGTTTTGGTACAAAGTTAAGTGAGTTCCTTGGATATTCATTGGAAATGGATGCTCTCCAACACATCTCAGGCAATTTAATTGAACTCACAAGGAAAGAGAAAAGAGACATTTAATTCTGTTTTCTCAATCTCTCGTGCATGTTTTTTTGGAATTTAAAATAAGGCAAAATCAAACTCAATTTTTTGGCAAAAGGTGTCAGGAATAGATAAATCCCATGAGTGAGCCATATCTGCTGGTGATATCTTAAAAACATAAAAATAAAATTTACTTTTGCTTTAAATGATTATTGATGTGCCCTATCCACTTTCCCTAAAACTACCCAACAGTTTAGAGATGATTACATCATATTGCAGCTTCTTCGGAGAAGTCACAAGGATTGCTGATCAATGAACTGACATGAAACAGCAAATAAGATGCAGCACACTATAAAGAACCTTCTCTATACTTTTGTATAGTTCTTCACACATATTCCAGCTGGATTGTGCTTGATGCTGAAAATGGGAAATTTTCCAAATCAGAAACACTGACTTCAATCATTTAACAAAGGTCACCCAAAATCAGAAAAGAAAAATATTCCATACAGCTTCTACTTTTGCCAATATGCACAAAAATAGTCAAGAAATCTCAAAAATCTCAGTCTCAAATGATTGATCGCAAAGCTACACCTACACATTCACATGGAATAAGCTGAAGTGTTACATATGGAAACCTGTGAAGTTAAGTCAATTCAATTTCAGTCAAGAGGTCTAAAACACATCTGAATCTTACTTCAAACTCTTACAACTTATCTTGCTGAACAAATGTTTTTCTTCGGCTCATCAGTTTATCTCCATTCTAACGGTGCTTACGCCTATCTCATCAGGGATTTAACCATATCAAGAGATCCTTATATTGCCTTCTACACTGGAGAAGTATAACTTACTTTGCAAAAAGCTCAAGGTCCGCCGCAAAATTCTCTGGAAAGGAAAATGGAAAAGGTATTTAAAATAACTAATACCTAAAACGTTTATAGATCATGAACGACTACAGATCAAAACTCAACACAAACACTCATCAGTCATGGATCAAAAGACTGAAACTGCTTATATGAAGAAGCTAAAGATTAACAGTAAAATATTCCCAAATATCTCTTGCCTGCAATGACAGTCTCGCCAATTTCCGAGTTGGTGAAGATGATACCTCGCCAGGGAAGAACAGAGTGAAGTCAGGGCAGTAAGTGGATCCAAGCTATTCATAACCTCCCAACATACAAATTTCACTGGGCGAAGTAGGTTAAACTTGACCTGCAATGTCTAAATGAGACCCAAGACATAGCTTTCAGCTGCAAATGGTATAATAATGTTTATGAATACAATCCAAGCCAATTTCAGTCTGCTAATATCAGGCTCAAAAGACTATCAGCAGATTTCACTGTCCCTGTAACTCCAGAAGAACTTGGAAATATTTGTCTGTTTTCACATCTCAAAGTGCTTCACAGCCAATTAAGTACCTTTGGAGCACACTCACTGGAGTGAGGAACAGCAAAAGGATACATACAACTGTCCCCAGCAGTAACTACATCGTCACTTGTAGTGGTTTGGGAATATCTGCTGGACATGGATATGTCCTACCAGTGATCAGTAGGCTTACAACCTTCCTAAAACCTTCTTCCATGAAGAAATACAAAGAACAAATACACAAGGAAACACAACTGCAAATGTGCACACAGAGACAAAAACAGATATTGCTGGAAAAAACTCAGCAGGTCTGGCAGCATCTTTGGAGAGAAATAAGAGTTAACGTTTCAGGTCGATTGACCCTTCCTCAGATTTCTCCACACAGATGCTGCCAGACGTGCTGAGCTTTTCCAGCAACTTCTGTTTTTGTTTCTGATTTACGGCATCCACAGTTCTTTCAGTTTTACTTGTGCACACAGAGTCCAATAAGCCACAGTGACAGAAATGATAAGATAATCTTTATTTTGGTGGTGAAAAGATAAATATTGGACAGGATACCAACAAAAGTCCTCTTCTTTTTGTACAGATCTTTGAATCAGTCACAATTACCTGAAACAGCAATTCACCATTTCATCTGAGGGAGAACTCCTCTGACAACAAAGCTCTGAAGAGCCTCAAAGACAAACATTAAACACAAATGTCTAGGTACAGCACCAGTTATTAAATAGATTTGCTAAGTATTTGTATTAAACACAGAAAACTAAAGCAATTAATCTAAACAATAGAACAAAATCATTGACTTGGGTATATTTCTAACTTATTTTTCTTTAGAAGTTCACAACATCACAGGACAAAATCTGACACCTCAATGCAGTTTTGAGGGAATGTGCATTGACAATGGAACGAGTTAAACCCACATGTCACACTGTGAGCTTATATGATAATCCTAAATTGGTTGCATAATTTCTTGTGCATTCAAGGTTATCCAGCAAGTGTTGTCCATTTACAGAATCACATCTAATATTGGACACAGTGTTGTGTGTTTTGCAAGCGCAGGCTGGTTGGGTATGGTCAATATGTTGCTTGCTGCAAACATCTGAAAGGATGTGCTGTCTTATACAGTTGGCCAGTCTTTGGGATGTAGGGCCTACATACCTGGCATCACACTAGCATTGAAATTCCTATACCACATTACTCATTTGTTTAAAGACAGAACATCTTTTGACTTGATGGCAGCATCCTCTTAATAGGAAACGTCACTTGAGATGCTCCTGTATAATACTAGCTATCTACAAAACAGCTAGCTTCACCTGTGGCTCAAACTTTTGACATACCTTACAGTAATCTGAGGGAGACTGGACATTCAGGACCAACAATGACTGCCTTCCGGCTTTTCGTGACTTTGCACACTATACATTGAGAACCGAGGGTTTTCCACAACTGTCCATTGCAAACTTCTTTCACTGGTCAGTATACATGTTGGGATACCTACATCTGCATAAACTGTAAGATTGTTGTTATTGGCAACCCTCATAAATACAGCATAAACCATTTATTCACCCTGCAAACCCAACACCAAAACAGTGCACATTAAAGTCATCCTGTTGGATAATGATTACCCTGATCAGATCACATGCAAACTCAAAGGCCCCACGTCAGTCACTCTTGGTCCTGAATTCCCAGTCTCCCTCAGATTACTCTTAGGTATGTCAAAGGTTTGAGCCACAGGTGAAGCTAGCTGCTTTATAGATAAATAGTACTGTACAGTAACAACACAACTGGTGTTTGCCATTGATAGAATGTTACAGACTCTTGTTACAGACAGAAATAACATTTACTCGCACTGTGCCTGTCTCAATTCAACAAAATTGGTGACAGTCATTTGCTGGTACATTCTAAGGGCAATGCCCTGACTAATCATAGTCAACTGGTCTGGTTTAAAATTAAAACAAAGCCTAGCAGTTAACTGTCAATCTTAATGGACGCATTCTCCAGGGCAATGCCTCCATCAAAGTCGGCTTGCCAACCAATCAGCATTCTTCGCTTACGCACTATAAATGTTGGTTTTCCTGTTGAATTGGTATCCTTGAAAATTTTCCTGGTAAGCGCAAGACAAAAAAGTTCCAACAAAATACTTCTTTTTATTAGCAATACTCAAGCTTGTCATTCATTCACTCAGTAGTATTGATACTTTGAAGAATGTTACAACACAAACCAGAATTAATGAAAATAAAAGCTGAAAAGAAGATATGAATAAAACTAATTACAATCAAAACAAGTGAAACAATCTGTAGTACATCCATGTACTATATTACAGAATTACAGAAATACTGACCATGGATTGGAAAACACACATTGCACTGAATGGTTACATAATCTTTTAATTTACATATACTGATCTTCAATCTCAGAAAGGGCAAGATGGGAAGAAGAATTACAGTTAAGCCATTCCAGGTCAATGTCCCACATATATCACACCATTGGTTACATAGTGGCACCGGTAAAAGTCTATAAGGAGAAAGAGTCATCTATTGCTAGCGTAAAACTAGAACAGCGTGGTTGGTGCTTTCCTTTCTAACACACGAACTGAGAAATAATGCACTCGAAGATCCAGATAAGATTTTTCAGGATGCACAATTTCAAGATGTTCTCACACCACCATTATATAATGCCACATCCTTTAGAAATATAGCAACCTTTGTAACAGATGCAAAACAGAAAATTCATTACTATTTGCAAGCAACTGCATGACAGAACCTTTTCTAAAACTGCACATTTATTTGCAGCAGGAAGCAGGATATTGCTAAACAAGCAGTGTCGTTTCCCAGTTTGTGTTGTACTTGATTTGGGAGTGAGCTCATGAACACAAAGCAACTCGTAGTGGGAATCTTAGGTTTTGTTAATTTTAGTTACACACACTTCACACAGAACCTAAATGTCAGAATATTAATGCACATTTCACACACACAAGACATTTTTTGTTGCATGCATGTTGCAAAGTCTTGACCCCAATTCAGTATAATGCTCATCTAAAAACTGGATTCCTACAGAAACAAAACAAAAGTCTATTAGCTAGTACTTGTCAAAGAGTGTACCAAACTTTTAACAAGTTATTCGTTATTATCACCACCATGAAAATGTTACAACAGGTCAAACATTGGAGCTTGTAACACTGTCTGGTTTCAGATCTGGACAGTAACTCTAAGTAGGAAGCAAGAAATATGACAGCTGTGAAACAAAAAATGGCTGAGTAAATAGAAAAAAAAACAGACATTTCTAGGAGCCTAGCACCTTTGTTAGCATCACATATCACTGTTCCACACATTTCTCAATGCACTAAAATGGTTTACTTTTTATTTTAAGACCAGTATTTGAAAACACAATAATCCCAACCTATGCCTATTTACCAACATTGTTGTTGCAATTTACATTTACAAACACCTTTAACACAAGAAAAATATCCTAGGGGGTTTCAGAGGAACAATGACAAAAAAAATTAGATGTTGAGCCAGAAAACAACATTAAAAGAGATGGTCAAAAGCCTGGCCAAAGAAGTAGGTTCTGAATAGTGTTTTAAGTGAAGAAGAGGTCAAATGGCGGAGAGGTTGGAGATATTTCCAATCCTTAAGGTTTAGGGAATTGAAGGGATGGCCATAGTAGGAATTGAAGGGATGGCCATAGTAGGAGAGCAATTAAAATCAAAAATGATCAAGGAGCTAGAATTTGAGTAGAATACTTATCATGGAGGGTTGTCGGACTCAAAAATACTACAGAACAGGCGTCAAAACAATTTTTCCTTTTCAAGGGCTCCTGTCAACATTTTCTAAACAGCTGCTTTTTGATTGTCAGGGGCTACATTTTGGTTTTCAAGGATGACTGCTTCATTCCCATTAATTCCTTTATTAGAAAAACAATACTTTCCTTATTTGTGTTGGTATATAGGGTATTTTGACTTTCAAAAGCAGAATTAGAGGTTTTTTCAATATCCTCAATAATTATCCACTCGCCAATGAACATGAAGTCACAGGCCCATGAAAAGCATCATTTCCTAGACACACAATATTTAAATTGGTACACAATAAGAGGCATAAGGTTTTGTTCTAAATTTCAAAATAACAGACACAACTTCTACGCACAAAAAGTCATCATCGTAAACATATCTTCCCCAGACAGGCAAAGTCACAGCTAATGCATTTCCAGCATACATGCACAGTCCTGGAATACTTGACCAGCCCTACTCACTGTAGCTTGGATTTCAATCTCACATCTTAAATTTGACAATTGGCGGTGCTCATCGCAGTAGGATCCACCACATTTTCCAACTGCAGTAGCTTCGGAACTTATATACTCATTTGCAAGAAATTCGTTACTTCAGTGACTAAGTTTTCTTAGCTACTAGTTAGTTGAGTATTCTTTTGTTGACAGGTTGAAACGCTCTCCCTCATACGTCTCGCAGCCTCCTCCTCCCCACCTTGCACCTCACTTCTCTCTCTTCTTCTTAGCCCAATCACATCCTTCCTCCCCTCACTTCTTACAGCTGCTTTCCCTAGACCACTGAAGCCTCTTTAATATTCTTCAAACCCTCCCCTTACAATTCCTGTCCATCTCCAGATGATGCCCCTACCCTGGGCCCAATAGGCAGAACTTTTGAATCCAGGAAAATGCCCTTCCAGCCTCCCATCTCCTGGTGCACGATCCATCGCATCAGCCCACCACCCACACCCCCTAAACCTTGGCTCTCACTGCTTCTCCAATCCTAGGTTATTATTCTCCTAAGCTTCCAAACTGGTAGGCTCATCAGTATAACAGCAGCAAGCACAGGATAGAACCAGCGTGTGATTGGAGGAGCAGCTCTTCACCATTTCCTTCCATTCTGTTTACAATGGAGTAACTTTTCTCTAATTGGTGTCACCCATCCTTGAAATTTTCTTTCTGGGGAATTTGGGAGCGAACATCCCTGCTGCCCTGTGTATATTGAGCATTGCTATGAGATAGGGAGAGATACAGCCATGGAAGAATTTGAAATTGAATGTGAAATTTAAAACTGAAGTGTTGCTTAACCATGAACTAATGTAGCTCAGTGAGCACAAAGGAGATGGATGAACAAGATCTGATACGAATAAGATATGAATAGCAGAGTTTTGCAATGAGCGCAAATTTACAATGCTGAATGTGGAGGTCAACCAGAAGTATACCGGAACAGTCAAGTCTAGAGGTCATCAAGTCATGAATGAAAGTTTCCACAAATGAGCTGAGGTAAGACTGAAGACAGATGAAGTTACAGAAGTAGAAATAAAGTAGTCTTGGTGATAGCATAGATAAGATAAGATTGTTCAACAGGACTCCAAACTTTGATACAAATACTATTGCCAAGAGTACTTTATTCTCATTACTTCTAGATGAACCCATGGAAGACATGAGTAATCACACAATTCATGCAAAGTGACACAATAAACTGGAGCTCTGATGTATTTTTTTAGATGTAACTACATAATTTCTTCTCATCATAAATTCATGATTTCAGCCATGCTGTGGGCTGGGGATATCCCCTCTTTTGACCACACTACAGCCTAACCCAAGCCTTTCCCAAATAAGATGTGTAGGTTAGATCACAAGATCAGCAAAGTTATAGAATCCCCTAAAGTGCAGAAGCAGGCCATTTGGCCCAAAAGGTCCGCAACAATTCTCTGAAGAGCATCCCACCCAGGCACACCCCCCCTACCCTATCACTGCAACTCCCTTGGCTAATCAACCTAAACTACACATCCCCAGACACTATGGGCAATTTAGCATGCCCAATTTACCTAACCTGCATATTTTTTGGACTGTGGGAGGAAACCGGAGGAAACCCATGCAGACATGGGAAGAACGTGCAAACTCCACACAGACAGTCATCCGAGGGTGGAATTGACCCCGATTTCCTGATGTTGTGAAGCGGCAGTGCTAACCACTGAGCCAACCCTTAGGGAAAATTAAGGAAAGTGCTGAGGTGACTGAAATGGCAGTTAGGAACAGGTTCCCTACTTGCCTCTTGTTCAGGAACACAGCAAGCATAGGTGGTGATGGGAGGTAAGGGTGCAGAGCCAAATCTCTGCACGCTAATACTAAAGTGCTGATTGTTGTTTTCTTTCTGTTAGGGTGCCCCACTACCTGCCTGCCCCTCAAAATTAGAAGTTTTCTCCAACGATGAGACTGAGAATGTACAGAATCGGATTTGGGGCGGCATGGTGGCTCAGTGGTTAGCACTGCTACCTCACAGCACCAGGGACCTGGGCTCGATCCCACCCTCGGGCGACTGTCTGTGTGGAGTTTGTACATTCTCCCCTTGTCTGCTTGGGTTTCCTCCGGCTGCTCCAATTTCCTCCCACAGTCCAAAGACGTGCGGGCTAGGTGGATTAGCCATGCTAAATTGCCCGTAGTGTTCAGGGATATGTAGATTAGGTGGGTTATAGGGGATGGGTCTGGGTGGGATGCACTGAGGATCGGTGTGGACTTGTTGGCCTGTTTCCACACTGTAGGGATTCTATATGAAAATTTTACATCTACCAGAAGCAAAAGCCAAAACAGTAAATGACTCATACACAGGACTTTAAACCAATTTGTAAAGGTGAATGCTAATGAAAACTCCTAATGATCCTAGGCGTGAAATCTATCAATGTGCACTATTTAATGCGTTATTGCAAAATCTGAAAATTTGTCTACACCACTCTCATATTACTGCCACGCTTCTCATTCACACACCATCACCTCTGCATCCTCCAGAGACCTATCCTTAGCCCTTTCTTTTGTCATATCCAAATGCTGTCAGTCAGTGACATACTAACAGACAGGCCCCTCAAACTGGTTCTACCATTCTAAATGGTTATGGCCAACCCAATTACTTGGGTTCAATTCCAGCCTTGGATAACTGTGTGGAGTTTGCACATTCTCCCCATGTCTACATGGGTTTCCACTGGGTGCTCCGGGTTCCTCCCACAGTGCAAAGATATGCAGGTTAGGTGGAATGGCCATGCTAAATTGCCCATGGTGTCCAGACATATGCAGACTAGGTGGATTAGCCATGGTAAATGCGGGACTGCTGGGACAGGGTAGGGGTGGGATGCTCTTCAGAGGGTCAGTACAGACTTGATGGGCCAAATGGCCTCTTTCCGCCCTGTAGGAATTCTATGATTCTAATATTGGCCAACTGAACAGCATGCTGGGAAGGGAACCAAGATTGAAAGCCGGGAAGGGAACCAAGATTGAAAGCCAGGAAGCTTTCTGAATTCACTGTCAAATTGGATCAGGCTGGACAGATATGCAAGCCATTTACCTTGATTAACTGTGTTGAATAGGGGTTGATGAGACCATGCTACAAGATTTTGAATGGAATATTAAATCGGAGCTTCAGTTGAACTGCTTGAGACAGCTCAGCTCATAGGGCCGGAAATTCAATATCCAACACTGCCTTTCATAACACCTTTTCCTGGGACAGAAATTCATCTACTCCATAAATGAATTACATGAATTGTGTTGTGATATCATTTATTGGGAATGTCCTTACTTGTCAAGAATTCATCTACCTCTGCCTTAAAATTATTTAAAATCCCAGCTTCCAGTTTCATAAAGGATGAAAATTTCAATGACTTCAAGCTATTGCAACTACATGAAAGAAATCGGCATGTCAGTTACCATGCCAACGTAGTAAGTGATAGTAAACCACTGTACTTAGGGATGATCTGGAGAGCTGTATTTAAAGGGGCCACTCAATTCAGAGGGGCCTAACACTCTGGACACAACATCAGCCCAAGAAGCAGGAATTCTGGAAGTGAGAACAGCAGCCTGAATCTCAGCTTGACCAGCTGTAATCAGGATGGTATAAACTTCTTTACCATCTTGCACTTCCAAAGTGGATTTTAAACCAGTGTGAGAAAGTCATTTAAAGTAAGGTTACTCAGGAAATTAGAGGGAAACACAGATTTCATAGAATTGAGCATGTATATCTTGTGCTTCAATGGTAATAAACCACATCTCATGGTAAACCACATCTCATTATTAGTGTAAAATGATTCCCAATAAGTATGAAGTAAATCAGACACATGAAAATGATACTTACATCATACTACTACATCACTTCTCATTCACACACCATCACCTCTGCATCCTCCACAGGTCTATTCTTGGCTCTTTCCTATATCATATCTAAATGTTGTTGTTCAGTGACATATAAACATACAAATTATAAGTAGGTCAATTGGTCCCTCAAGCCTGTTCCACCATATCAAATGATCATGGCTGACTTAATTACTCCACATTCCCACCTACCCTTCATATCATTTATTGGGAATGTCCTTGCTTGTCAAGAATCCATCTACCTCTGCCTTAAAATTATTTAAAATCCCAGCATCCAATTTCATAAAGGATGAAAATTCCAATGACTCCAAACCTCAATAAAAAAAAATCTCTTGAATGGGCAATCCTTTATTTTTGAACAGTGACTTCAAGTGCAGATACCTCCACGAGAGGAAACATTTTTTTTTTAGGATCCTGTCAAGAACTCTCAAGAGCTTTTATATTTCCGTCAAATTGACTCTTACTTTTCTAAATTCCAGTGAATACAAGCCTAGGTGTCCAACCTTTCCTTACATGACAATCCTCTCATTCCAGGCATTATTCTGTAAAATGATTTCTGAACTGCCTCTAACACAGTACACATTACTCCAAGTGTAGTTGTACCACCACCTTGTACAGCTGAAGGAAAACACCCTTACTTCTGCATTCAATTCCCTTTACAATAAGCATTAACATTCTATTACTTTTCCTGCATGCTGTACCTGCAGACTAATCACACACTAGGACAGCCAGATCCCTTGAACAGAAATGCAAAACAATTAGTCTGCAGATACAGCATTTAGATAATATGCTTCCTTTTTATTCTTCCTACTAAAAAGGCAATTTCCTATTTTCCCACATTATACTCCATTTACCTGAATTTTGCCCACTTATTTAACCTGTATCTCTTTGTAGCCTTCTTTGTCCTGTTCACAAATTACTTTCCTACTCACCTTAGTATAATCAGCAAATTTAGCGATTACACTTTCAGTGCCTTCATCCAAGTCATTTATGCACATTGCAAGATGTTAAGGACCTAAAACTAAACCGTTGCACACCACTTGTTAAATCTTGCCAACTGGAAAATGGCTCATTTATGCCTATTCTCTGTTCCCGGTTAGCTAGCCAATACTCGATCCATCACAAAATGTTCCCATTTACAAGTCAAACCACCACGAGTCATCTCTCCCTATGACAGAACAGCCCTATGGTCTGGTAGGACTATGGTGACATTACCGTTATTTTTCCACAATAATGTACCTTATCATAACTGCCTGCTTTCACCTCAGTAATACTGCCCCTGCCCATATTACGGAAATCCTCATCCATGCTACATTTACCTCCCGACTTAACTATCCTAATACAATGCAGGCTGGCTCTCCAACTTTCAACCTCCATAAACTCCAATTCATCCAAAGCTGTCCTACTCATACCAAGTCCAGCACTCAGTGAACTGTACAGGCTCCAGTACAGCATGCTTGAATTTAAACTCTCTTATTATAGTGTCTCCTTGGTACTGCTGTAGCCTATCACTGTAACCTCTTCTTACAATTCCTCTTGGCTTGTATACCCCTGATTTCTTTCATCTCACCACTGGCAGCTATGCCTTCAACTTTGGAATCCTCTCCCTATGTCTTTATCACTGCTTCTTTATGAAGCACCTTGAAACTTAATGTTTTGACCAAGCTTTTCACCACCTGGTGTTATAATTTTCAAATATGGCACAATGTCAAATTTTGTCTGATAATACTTCTAAAAAGCACCCTAGGAAACTTTATTAAATTGAAGGTGCCAAGTTATTGTAATAAAAAGCAGAATTTGACTTATAGATCGTTGGCTCCAATAATACTACCGGTGGCTCAGTGGTTAGCACTGCTACCTCACAGCGCCAGGGATCCAGGTTCGATTCCAGCCTCAGGTGACTGTCTGTGTAGAGTTTGCACATTCTCCCCGTGTCTGCGTGGGTTTCCTCTGGGTGCTCCAGTTTCCTCCCACAGTCCAAAGATGTGCAGGTTAGGTGGATTGACCATGCTAAATTGCCCATAGTGCTGAGGGATGTTTAGGTTAGGTGGGTTAGACAAGGGAAATGTAGGGGTAGGGGGATGGGTCTGGGTGGGATGCTCTTCGGAGAGGCACTGTGCACTTGTTGGGCCGAATGGCCTGTTTCCACACTGTAGGGATTCTATGATTCACATGAGTGCACAAAGGATTTGCTTGTACTAAGTAAAAATAGCATGTTCCTAGCTAACACTATTCAACTCAAAACCATACTTAAACAAAAGAAAGGAAAAAGAAGTAGAAGCAGTCATTTGGAAAGTACAGAAGCTCTTCAAGAACAGAAAGATCAAAGAGTTTGCAAAATCATAAAAGTCCCACGTTATACATTAGTGACTTGGACAAGGGCATTTCGTTAGGTTTGCAGATGAGACAAAGATAGGTGGAGGGACAGGTAGTGTTGAGGAAACGGAAGGCTGCAGAAGGACTTTGACAGGCTAGGAGAGTGGACAAAGAAGCGGCAGATGGAATAAAATGTGGGAAAGTGTGAAGTTATGTACTTCACAGAATAGAGGCAGACTATTTTCCATATGGGCAAAGGCTTCAGAGGAAATCTGAACCACAAAGGGACTTGAGAGTCCTTGTTCAGGATTCTCTTAAGGTTAACATGCAGGCTCAGTTGGCAGCTAGGCAGGCAATACAATGTTGGCATTGAATTTGAGAGGAATAGAATACAAGAGCAGTGATGTCTTGTACGAGACTCTGATCAGACTGCATTTGGAATAATGTGAGCAGTTTCCGGCCCCATATCTAAGGAAGGATGTGCTGGCCTTGGTAGGGGTTCCAGGGCAGGTTCACAAGAATGATCCCGGGAATGAAAGGCTGGTCATGAGGAGTAGTTGAGGACTCTGGGTCTAAGGGTGAGGGGGATCTGACTGAAAATAACAAAATACTGAGAGATCTGGATACAGTGGACATTGAGAAGATGCTTCCACTAGTAGGAGAGATGAGGACTCAAGAACACAGCCTCAGAGTGACCCTTTAGAACTGAGATGAGGAGGAATTTCTTCGGTCAGAGGGTGGTGAATCTCACTGCCACAAAAGGCTGCGTTAACAACAGACCATGTCATGTGAACATGAGCATAAAATTAACAGTTCGTGTTCCTCTCGCTATCTTTTAGCATTATGGAAGTAATGTTAAGAACATAATGCATATTAACAAATATTGTGGAGACCATAAAGTCTTTCTTTCACAGATTGCAGACAAATCAATCCAATCTATTAATCTTTTAAGAAAAGATTCTCATTTTCCTCCCCCTACAGTGGCATAGCAAAGTAAAACTCCATACGACCTCTCCAACATATTACTTGTTGTATCACTGATTTTGATCTAGGTAAAATTGGTGAAAGTATTATAATTTTAAAGACAATTAACTGCGAAGCACTGAGACATTTGAAAGAGGTGATAATGTGCAATATAAATTCAAGATTTTTATTGAACCTGCAGCTATGCTTGCACATAATTTTGAAGCTCCCAAAAATATAAAATTAAACTCCACAACATTGTTGCTTATCTGCATTTATAATTACTTTTATAACTTCCAAGTCCATATGTGTCAGTACTTTCTTAAATAAAGTACATAATCCTCCTTAAACATTTTTCTTACACCAAACTGTGCAAGATGTGAAACACTTTTTGATGAAGCAGTCTTTTTTAGATGTTTCAGTGCCAAGTTTACTATAATGGTGAGTCAACATTCTTGGCCATTTTATGAAGCCCAGCTGTCTGTTAGAATGAAGTCAAGACCAGAGATATATTTCCAATATGTACTTAAGACCAAAGGCCTTTGAATAACCAACTGTCAATCACATTCAAAGACACAAAGAAATTTCCTGCACATAGAAAAGCATGACAATCAAATTTTCACAACTCACCGAAGCATTGCACAGCTATTATGATTATAAATATGTGATTAACATCCATGACAAGCTGTGTCTATTTTGATTAATTGATAGATCAGCCTAGCCTGGCCCTATTGTAAATTTGTTTATTTGGAAGCTAAACACAGCTTTCATTTTAATGCTAACACTAATGTTTTACAAGACTCAAATATAAAAATACTTAAAAGTTCCTTCTTTGGCTCAAATCCTTCATCACACTTGAGAAAGCTAACCTGAACAACATTCAACACAAGAACAATGGAGCATGACCAATAACAGATCATGGATTGAACTAATAACTTTCATTCTATTCCTAACTTATTCTGTTAAATATATAAAATGGGGTTTTGCTGAGAGTGGGAGAGAGATGATAACCAAATTAGTTTAGACAATGCACAATGTAATATAAACGTTAAAGGAATACAAACAAAAATTAAAAGTGGTAGCACAGAATGGGACAACAATGTGTACATGAATCACAACATGTACACAGCAAGCAGTTAGGAAGGCAAGTTGAATGTTAGCGTTTATTACAAGAGGAAAAAATTATAGAAGTGACAAAGTTTTACTGCAATTGTACAAAGCAATGGTCAGAACATATCTGGACTACTGTGTATAATTTTGCTCTCCTTACTTGAAAGAATTAAGCATCAGAAACAATTTAGAGACTGTTAATTCAACTCATTCCTGGGTTGGATGTTATTTTGTGAAGGAAGAAAGAAGTGTTCACCTTCTGGGGTATAGAAGAATGGAAGATGAAACATGCAAGAGCTTAAAGGGACTTGGTAGGCAGACACTGGGAGGTTGTTTCCTCTTGCTGTCCCTCTAGACTGGAACTAGGCAACAGAATGGCCTACATCTGCTCTGACATCTTATATTTCTACTTTCCAAACAGGTTGACTGGTTTTAGTGATGTTCGTTTATGATAAGATATTAGCTGGGACACCTCTTTTTCCTTGACAGAATCATAGGACTCATTACATCCATCTTAGAAGTCAGATTTTAAGGTAAGCCACTCTGCAGCTTGAGCTATATCCAAAGACTCAAAAGAAAGATGAATCTTGTGAATCATACCAAGAAGGACTTAGAGGGCTTTGATCCAGTTAGCATTTTTCCTGCCATTTTATTTGTTGGAGGGGAGAAAGTAGCTGCAGTAACACACTGTCAAACGGCTAGTGCAGATCTGTTAAGTTTTTTTAAAAATGCTGATTGAACGATATTGCTCTGCTCTTTATGAAATGACTTGTTGAGAGATTTTTATCAACTTCCTTACAACAAAATTTCCCCGAAATGTTCTTTTGATAATATCTCCCCATCATAAGACATCAACTGTTTGTCATTAGCATTTCAGACAAGTACAACAGTTAAAAAAGCAAGTACAATATGGTTATTCATGACTCACAAACAACATGAATTCATTAAATATTTTCTCCATGTCAGAGGGCAAGTCACAAAGTGTTGCACAGAAGTTCCATTTAATGTATATTTCAAAACACTACTTTTCTTCCAAAAAAGTGGAGTCAACAGGAATTTCAAACTGTGAGAATATTTGATAGGTAGAAGGAGTTACCTGATACCATCAAAATCGTTGCCATGTAGTTGTTAGCGATTGATCATTAAGGTTAAACAAATGAAACCACGAACGAACTCTCTCAAAAAACATAAGAATCAGAAGCAGCAGCTTCAGGCTAAAAAGAGATAACAAGGTGTAG
>NC_063362.1:4678721-4695210 GCF_021869965.1 Rhincodon typus
GGGGAGGGGGTGGTGTGGGGGGGAGGGTGAGGGGGGGTGGTGTGAGGGGGAGGGGAGGGTGATACCTGAGAGAGCGCGGCCCGATCCCGATCCCGATCCCGATCCCGATCCCGATCCCGCTCCCCATCCGCCATCCCGTCAGAGTCCGCAACACAGAGAACGGGGAAACTTTCTCTTTATATATTTTGTCTCCCTATATCTATATATTTTTTTCTCTATATATTTATCTACATTATATTTTGTCTCGCTGTGTTCTGTTTTATTTTCTCTTTCCCGCCTTCCCGCTCCTACGGGCTCTCCGGGCGGACACAGGCCGTACCGCGTTTCCAACTCGAAACCGGCAGGAGCGAGCTGAGGGTAGAGACAGAGAGAGCTCAGTGTGTGTGTATGGGCAGGTCAGCCCCAACTCTCTCACATTCGCAAATACCCCATCTATACATTAGATAATGCACTCACAATTAATGCTCTGCCTTTCCATTGTTTATTTTACACATTATACAAATCTTATTCCAGTCATAGAATCAGAGTCCGATATCCCTAGAAAAAATTTAACAACCTGTTGTATTTAGGAAATATTTATTCATTTTCTCTCTTGTCCTCTCTATCAGTGCTCTTAGTAACTTCACTGTATGATTTATATATTTCCTACAATATACATTTTTACTTCACATATGAACAGACAAATTGAGAGCAGGGGTACATCACTCAGCTCCTCTAGCCATCTCCTTTATTCAATGAGATAATGTTTGATCTGAGTACTCCACATTTCCACACACAGCACTAGCCTTTCAACCACTCGATTATCAAGAATCTATCTACATCAATTGCTGTAAGCTGTGGCTCGAAACCAAAAAGTGAACTGTGCCTCCTGCAAGAAAATGAAAGTACCTAGAGAAGGAACATCAAACGAGCAGCAGGACCTGACAGTCCAAATAGATCATCTCAGGAAACCCTGCGGACAAGGACATTGAATTATCTTCCCAGGCCTTCCCTCCACCCAGAACACCCACGTTGTTTTGTGTGTCTGTCTGTAAGCAGCTGGAGATGGCTGGGCCTAGGACACTACCCTGAGGAACTCCTGCAGAGATGACCCAGAACTGAATATGCAGAGGGAGTTTTATTTGGGGTTTAGAGTTTTGACTGGTAGAGTTGTAAGTTGACAATTCATAATTGTTTACTTGTAACTAGAATCTATTTATTTGTAATAAATAGTAATTCTGGTTAAGTGCAGAAACCTGGTCTGTGCTTTCTGTCAAGTTGGTCTAAAAAACAAATAAATCAGAGAATTTTGTGTATTTTTATAAAATCTTTAATGTTTTGTAACATCTCTGGGAATAGTGAAGCTTGATTTCCAGTGTGCTACCCCGCTGAGCCATAATAGCTTTTTTTTGTTAGAGTCATATAGTTGTACAGCACGGAAAGAGGCCCTTCGGTCCAACTCAGTAATTCTGACCAGATATCCTAAATTAATCTAGTCTCATTTGCCAGTATTTGGCCCATATCCCTCTAAACTGTCCCCATTCATGTACCCATCCAGATGCCTTCTAAATTTTATAAGTGTACCCACGTCCACCACTTCCTCTGGCAGCTCATTCCATACAAACACCATCTTCTGCGTGAAAAAGTTGCCCTTAGGTCCCTTTTAAATCTTTTCCCTCTCACCTTAAAACTATGCCCTCTAGTTTTGGACTCCCCTGAGAGAGACCTGGGAAAAAGACCTTGGCTATTCACCCTATCCATTCCCTTTATGATTTTATAAACTTCTATAAGGTCACCCTTCAGCCTCTGATGCCCCAGGGAAAGTAGCCCCAGCCTATTCAGGCTTTCCCCATAGCTCACATCCTCCAGACCTGGCAACATGCTTGTAAATACTTTCTGAACCCTTTCAAGTTTAACAACAGGTTTCCTATAGCAGGAAGACCAGAACTGAACACAGTATTCTAAATGTGGCCTCTCTAATATCCTCTAAAGCAGCAACATAACATCCCAATTCCTACACTCAATGCACTGACCAATAAAAGCAAGCGTACCAGACACTATCTTCACTACTCTGTCTACCTGCAACTCCACTTTCAAGGAACTATGAATCTGCACCTCAAAGTCCTGGGCATCAGTCCCCAGGACCCTATCATTAAGTGTATAAGTCCTGCCCTGATTTGCCTTACCAAAACGCAACACCTCACATTCATCTAAATTAAACTGCATCTGCCACTCCTCTGCCCATCTGATCAAGGTCCTGTTGTACTCTGAGATTACTTTCTTCACTGTCCGCTACACTACCAATTTTGATGTCATCTGCAAACTTACTAACTATTCCTCCTATATTCACATCCAAATCATTTATATAAATGATAAAAAGCATGAACCCAGCACCGATCCTTGTGGCATACTGCTGGTCACAGGCCTCCAGTCTGAAAAACAACCCTCCACCACCACTCTCTGTCTTCTACCTTCAAACCAATTTTGTATCCAAATAGCTAGCTCTCCCTGGATTCCATGTGATTTAACCTTGCTAACCAGTCTACCATGAGGAACCTTGTCGAATACTGTGCTATTTTTGATGCTGAAATGGACAATTTCACATTTTCCCTCATTATACTCCAATTGCCAGAACATTCCAAGTTTCAGAAGCACATAATACTTTCCTTCTTTTGAAAAACTTCTGATGAAGAAGGGACATCATTGAAGATTTTATGCACTTTATACCATATGTATCCCATGTCTTTCCTGAAGTTAGCTGTGCCAATTCTTTGTTCCATGACTCATCGCTCATTGCCCATCTCTCCTCAGCAGCTCACTGCCAGCCCAACTACCCAAGCTGCTCATGCCAAGCAACTCAAAAAGTCACTTCAAATGTTATTTTTCACTCCCTAACTCTTCATCATTCCCCTAAAATTCTCATCTATCCCTCAAACTGCTTAGTGTCTAAGTTACATCACATGATATTTAGGAACTAATTTTGGTGTAATGATATATGTTCTACATCGTTAAGGGTTAGTCCAAATCTTGCCAAAATGGCAATGTGTTGATCATACTCGATATGCGACGTGCAGCCAAGAAGAAAGATGAATGATTATTCATTGAAAGGACATTTCCTTCCATCTGCAAATGGATTCCTATTTAATCAAGTCCTATGATCCATTTAATGCTCCTATATAGTACCTTAGGATGACTTATTACATTCAAGGTGATAATTAAATACGGTTTTATTGCCTATAATGCAATGCCTGCTATATTCATGTTTTCACAAACAACATAGCCTTCCTTCTTACCTTGCCTACCTTCCTTAACTTATCTGCTACTGAAACTCTCAAACACACCTTGATTATCTCAAGACTTGACTGTTATGACACTTTTCCATCTTCACCTTCTGCAAACGTCAGCTCATCCAAATCTAGAATCATAGAATCATACAGTACAGAAGAGACCGTTCGATCCATTGGATCTGCACTGACAAAAAACTATCCTAAATCTACACTAGTTCCACTGTCCGGCACTTGTTATGACATTGCAAGGGCTCATCCAAGTACATTTTAAAAGTTGTGAGGTTTCTCACCTCAACTACCCTCCAAGTCAGTGCATTTTCCTGTACACCAATTTCTGTTCACACACCACACTATGTTGGTTCCTGGTTGAATAAAACTTCATTTTTAAAATTCTCGTCCATGATCTCAAATCCGTTCAGGGTCATGACCCTCCCTAACTCACTGCCCTTTTCCAGACCTACAAACCCCCAGGATATTTGCATTTCTTCAAGTCTGGCCTCTTGGACATCCCCAATTATTGATGCAGGGGCTCTCAGCTGCCAAAGCTGTAAACTCTGAACTTTCCTTCCTAAACTTCTCCATCTCTCTTTTCTCCTTTAAGGTGCTCCTTAAAAATTAACATTTTGAGCAAGCTTTTGTCTTCTGCCTCAATAACCCCTTACATGACTTGGTCTCAGATGTTATTTGATGGTACTCCTGATAGTACCCTGGGATGACTTACTACATTCAAATGCTATACAAATGCAGTCCTTGTTGCCTACAATGCAATGCTTTCTATATTTGTATGTTTCTTGTAAAATAAATCTGCATGTAACATATGGAAAGACATGTACAAATTTTGCTGGAATGACTGAATCAATCCTCATACGTCACTAAACATGGAGAGGCAATGGCCTACGAGTGGTACTGTCACTGGGTGAAAATCCAGAACCCCAAGCTAATGCTCTGGTAGCATGGGTTTGAATCTGACCTCTCCAGATGGCGAAATTTGACTTTAATAAAATCTGGATTTAAAAAGCTGGCCTAATGGTTACCACTGTTGATTGTCATAAAAACCCATCTGGTTCTCTAATGTCATTTAGGGAAGGGAATCTGGCCTACATGTGACTCTGGATCCACAGCAACATGGTTGACTCTTAACTGCCCTCTGGGCAATTAGGGATAGGCAGTAAATGCTGGCCTAATCAACAATGCCAAATCCCGTGATTAAATTTTTAAAAATCTCATTGATTGTGGGAGCATGGATAAATGTGCAAATTGGTTGCAGGACTTCCTGTACAATGGTACAACAATGTCTATACCTCAGAAGTATTTCCTTTGCTGCACATACCTTCATGATGTCCTCAGGTTATTTAAGGAGCATTGTGCAAGTAATCTTCCACTTTTTGCTTTCTTTCATCACACCTGTTACATACAACGATCTTGCTAAACACGCATTGCAATACTGAACTGCATAAAACTGTAAAAATGAATTCAATTCTTTTAGCTACTGTGTTGGAGAAATGTTTCATTGGAGGTTTCCCTGAAAAGATTTTGAAACATATCTACTATTTAATGGAATCTCCATTGACAAGAAGAGGAACTGCACTGTTAATTTTCTTTTAAATACTTTTAATTAAGTTGTAGTTTTGTAAGAATTAAAAAGCCGTATGAAAATGCATATTGGAACAACATAAGTGTAGATGTACTGACAAGAGCTGTAAAGGTTAGATCTCATCAGTAGATGGCTTTGACTTCCCTTTTCACTTGCAGAAAAATACACGCTTTGTTCTTTTACCAGCAAAGTGCAAATCTTTTGCAAGCCAGTAGCAGTGCTTATTCAGAGATCTTCTCAATCATGCTGTGTTTCAAAAGAACATCAATGATAACACCTTTATTGATCTTAATAGTTGCAGACTTAATTAAGTCAACATCTGGATTACCCAAATTAATAACAGAGCAGCAACATTTTAAATACCAAGTAAGTAATCTTTTATTACCTACGGTTTCTTCATGATGTTCATCAATCGGTATTATTTCTTGGTAGAATTTTTGTCAACACATTTAATGTTAAGCTGCTATCTTTTGGAGAATTTAGTACACCAATTATTTGGTCAGGCATACTGCCTTGCGTTACCTTTTTAAAAACCGAAAGTACTGCGGATGCTGTAAATCAGGAACAACAACAAAGTTGCTGGAAAACTCAGCAGGTCTCGCAGCATCTGTGAAGGAAAAAACAGAGTTAACGTTTCGGGTCCGGTGACCCTTCCTCAGAACTGTTGTTGTTATTACCTTTTTAAAACTTTGGTAATTTGCCATTTGTATTTTTAATTTTCTTTTTCAAGTTTACTCCTACCATGTTCACGTTCACGTCCAAATACAAATTAAAGCATGATTTATAACCTTTCTAATGTTAATGATTTATTGTTAATATTGTGCTAATGTTCATGAAATTACTTATCAAAATCCAGAGAATGTTTTTTCACCAGTTGGAATATTTCATAACGATTTATCACAAAGGAATGGTGATTATATTGAAGCTTAGAGATTCCAAATATGTTAGATTGCATTGAAAATTTTAGAATGATGCTTTCGTATCTTATTCACAATTTGCTTTTATTATGTATACTCAAAGTTAATATAGCATAATGGTATTGGAATGTAATAAATTAGTTGCAAACATAGCAATCAATCTCTATCGGTCACTGCATCAGACTGAAACATGAAATGTCCTAGCCGTGGAAAAAACTTTAGGAGACTTATATCCAGTGTCACCTGTTCCTCTCAAGTTTGTGACAATAGCCACATGTCAAGTCTCAAATTACTCATATATTGATCTCGATATGTTATTTTCTGAAACAAACTTTTTTTTTGCATTTAATGGATCAATACTAAATGGAAACTGGCATACATGAACAACGTAGAATTATTGCACATAATTGCTTCCTGTACTTCTGAAAGTGTTAATAAACTTGTCCTATGGTCATTGCGTGTTCAAGATTACTTGTACGAAAACCGAAATGTTTAGAGACAAACGGGCTAACATGATGATAAGTACATACAAAATTGTGGCAATTTAATTATAGATTTAACAGGAATCTACTGTAGTACGGAGCTGGAGGAACACAGCAGGTCCGGCAGCATCAGAGGAGCAGGGAAGTCAACGTTACGGGTTTACACCCTTCATCAAGGTGCAAACCTGAAACGTCAACTCTCCTGCTCCTCTGATGCTGCCGGACCTGCTGTGTTCAACCGGCTCCACACTGTACGGACTCTGACTCCAGCATCGGCAGTTCTTGTTATCTGCTAGGAATCTACTGTATATATATTAACAAATTTTGTGAAGTGATTGATCAAATATTTCAATCATTCAGTTGGCCACAGCTAAGGGATTAATTTTTTATCACGATTTTATTGCAACACAAAAAGTATGTTGTCAGCCGACAATCAATTTTTAAGAAGTTTTCTGTAAGTTTTCTATGAGCACTATTTGCAAAACTGCCTTGATACCAAGAAAAAATTTAAAAATTGGATTGAATAAATGAACAACACTGGAAATTTCCGACAAAATGTTTACCACTTGAAAGAGGAAGATAGTAAGTGTTTCAAGTTTAATCCTTTTTGATGAAAGGTCGCAAAACATTAGCCCAACTTTCTTTTTCAAATTCTGATGACAATTGATAGCTTTGCATATTATTTTGTATTTGTGATTAACACACAAGACTGAATTCTGGTGCCATAACACTTGATGATATGGAAAGGTTAGAACTTCAGACTGTTCAACTTTGAATGGAGATTGGAGGGAAAAGTCTCATTGAGACCCTTGTGAGTGGAAAGGGTCAATTAGACGTTCTATTTCCAGTTAAATCACAACTGCAGGGCAGGTAGATTCAAAGACATCTCAAAGGACAAGGGCAGCAGGTAAATGGCAACACTCAAACTGCAGATTCCCCTTCAAACCACTGTCTATCCTGACTTGGAAATATAACACCATTCATTCACTGTCACTGGGTCAAAATGCTGAAACTCCATCTCTGAAAGCACTATGAATGTTCTTATTCCGCATGGACTACAGTGACTCAAGGAGGCGGCTTGCTACTACTTTCTAAAGGGCAATTAGGAGTGTGTTGTAAATGCTGGCCCTGTCAGTGACACACACATCTCATGAAAGTCTAAATTTAAAAAAGAATGGTAGGTTTGACTAGAAGTGGCAAGTGATCAGATTCAGTGCTGAAACTATCTCTGGTTTTATGCAAAACCTTTAAAAAGTATTTTTTTGACTTTCAATTTAACAAGACATGAACGCTGAGCGATCTGAAAACCTAATGACAGCATAAAGTCTTTCTGAAAGTTTTATCTCATCCTACCTAATGCTCCAAGTAACTTGACACTAATTAGGTGCCTCATAGCCAGAGAATTATGCTCAGTATCCAATCCTAATTGTGCCCTTCCCACCTGGAAATCAAAGTTTTAAAACTTAATTGTATTCATTTATTCTTTTCAATATTGCCTATTTTGTGGAAAACAAGAGAGGCCAAACCAAGGCTTTATTTCTCTGTGAGAACTCCAATAGTAATTTTGCTGCTGCTTCATGCTGCTGCCACCTGATCCTTCATCAGATAACATCGAGTAGTTCTTAGTAAAAGTCTATCAACCAATACTGGAAAAAACTAGGTCATGCATCACAGTATTATTTGCAAGAATACAACTGTCAAATAAATTTAAAAATTTATGTGGCGTAGTAAGTTCTGCTGACACCAGCTTTTGGAGACTTGCCCCATACATAAAAGGACTGCCCATCTTTCCAAACAAAACTGAGAAAAACAGTTTTAAAGTGTTTATTTTGCACACAGTACTTCAAACCTGTGTGGATCTGACACTAATTTCAAAGTCAAAGGAGACTGACAGCAATTGAACCCATGCTGATTATGCTATATCATTGGAAGATCTATCCAAATAGTCCCACTCCCCTCATCTTTTTCCATGCCTTCTGAATTTCTCCTTTTCAGCTACATATCCAATCCCACTTTGAAAGTTCCTGGGGAATCTGTTTCCAGAACTCTTTAAGGCAATGCATTTCAGATATAAAAAAAGTTCCCAATTTCCTTTATCTGAATTTGCTACTGCTAGAAGTGGCAAAGACACTTTGCGGAAGTCAGCAGACATTCTTAACAGTAGTTGCAAGGCAATATGTGCAGCTATAATTAGAATAGCCTCATGTGAAAACAGTTATTCTGTAGCCTGTAATCACCAGGAAATTGTCGAGAGAAGAATTGACTTTGGTGTAATATGGCTAAAGAGTTAATGCTTATGATCATACGTGCCCATGAGTCTTAAATGCCCATAAGGTACTATTTATGATATTAAAGTATGAAGGCACAAGTCAGGAGTGCGATGGAATACTCCCAACTTGATAAAAATAAAAATTGCTGGAAAAGCTTGGCAGGTCTGGCAGTTGAAAAAAAAGAAAAAAGTAAAATAAAAGAAAACAGAAAAGAACTGTTCTGAGGAAGGGTCACGCGAGCCAAAACATTAACTCTGATTTTTCTTCACAGATGCTGTCAGACCTGCCAAGCTTTTCCAGCAATTTCTATTTTTGTCTCTAATTTACAGTACCTGCAGTTCCCTTTGTTTTTATTTAAAACTCTGCACTTGCCTGGATGAGTGCAGCTCCAATAACAATCGAGATGTTTGACACTATCCAGCACAAAGCAGCCTGCTTAATTGACCCCGCATCTACAAACATTTGCTCCATCCACTTCCAAGACACAGTAGCAGCAGTGTGTACCATCTGTGAGATGGACCTGCTCAACTCATGAAAGCTCTTCTGACAGGACTTTCTAATTCCCATTACCAGACCATTAAGAAGGACAAAGTCAGCTGATGCATGGGAATATCACCGCCTGCAAATTCCCTTCCAAACCACTCATCATGCTGACTTGGAAATATATTACTGTTTCTTCAATGTCAAGGGGTCAAAATCCTGGAACTCCCTCGTTCATTTCAAGAGGACTAGAATACAAGAGCAGAGTTATAATGCTGAAGTTCTATGAGGCTCTGGTCAGACCACATTTGGAATTTTATGAGCAGTTTTGGTTCCCATATCTAAGGAAGGATGTGATGGCATTGGAGGGGATCCAGAGGAGGTTTACAAGAATGATCCCAGGGACAAAGGGCTTGTCATATGAGGAGCAGTTGAGGAATCTGTGTCTGGACTTGAATGAGTTTAGAAGGATAAAGGAGGATCTCAGATCTAAGAGGCCTGGATAGAGTGGATATGGAGAAGACATTTCTACTAGTAGGAGAGACTAGGAACCGAGGGCACAGCCTCAGAGTGAAGGTGTGAAGGGACAACACTTTAGTACTGAAATAAGGAGATTATTTTTCAGCCAGAACGTGGTGAATCTGTGGAACTTATTGCCATGGTGGGGTGTGGAGGCCAAGTTATTGAATGTATTTAAGACAGAGAGTAATAGGTTCTTGATTAGTATGGGGATCAAGGGTTACAGGGAAAAGGCAAGAGAATGGGTTTGAGAAAAATATCAACCATGATTGAATGGCAGAGCAGACTCGAGTAGTGATGGACAAGGACAAGAGTGGCCCTTGGGTGAGGATGTTTAATTGGGCAAGGGCCAATTACATCCAAATTAGATAAGAACTGGGGAATGTGGATTGGGAGCAGTTATTTGAGGGCAAATCTATACCTGGCTTGTGGGAGGCTTTTAAAGACCAATTGATTAAAGTGCAGGACATGCATGTCCCTGCAAAACTGAAGGATAGGAATGGCAGGATTCCAATGGCATGGATGACAAGGGAAATTGCAAACTTAGTCAAAAGGAAAAAGGCAGCTACAAACTGAGGAGTATAGAGAAATTAGGAAGGAACTTAAACGCAGAGTTTGGAAGGCTAAAAGGGGCCATGAAATGTCCTTGGCAAACAGGGTCAAGGAGAATCCCAAGGCTTTTTATGCATATATTAGAAAAAAGAAGTTAACAAGGGAAAGAGTAGGCTCCCTCAAGGATAAAGGAGGGAAGTTTATGCGTGGAGCCACAGGAAGTGGGAGAGATCCTTAATAAGTATTTTGTATCAGTGTTCACCAAGGAGAAGGACAT
The DNA here is from genome assembly GCF_021869965.1 of Rhincodon typus. Classification (NCBI taxonomy): domain Eukaryota; kingdom Metazoa; phylum Chordata; class Chondrichthyes; order Orectolobiformes; family Rhincodontidae; genus Rhincodon; species Rhincodon typus. The sequence continues at coordinate 4,689,079 of NC_063362.1, forward strand.
GACTGATGTTGAGATCAGGGATGAGCGTATAAATACTCCAGAGAATGTCAATATATTGAAAGAGGAAGTTTTGGGTATCCTAACTTGCATTAAGGTAGACAAGTCCCCAGGGACAGATGGAATCTATCCCAGGTTGCTGCAAGAGGCAAGGGAAGGAATAGCTGAGGCATTAGCAGATATCTTCACATCCTCCTTGACCAAAGGCGAGGGCTGAGAGGACTGGAGATTAGCCAATGTTGTTTGGAAGAAAATGGACTGGTTAGCAGCACGCAGCATGGTTTCATATGGGGAAGGTCATGTCTCACCAACCTGATTGAATTTTTTGAAGAGGTGACAAAGATAATTGATGAGGGAAGGGCTGTGGATCTAGTTTATATGGACTTTAGTAAGGCATTTGATAAAGTCCCACATAGCAGATTGGTACAAAAACTAAAATCACATGGGATTCAGGGTGGGCTGGCTAGATGGATACAAAAGTGTCTTGGTCATAGAAGACAGAGGGTAGTGGAGACCAGTAACTAGTGGTATTCCACAGGGACCAGTCCTAGGTCCTCTGTTGTTTGTAGTATATATAAATGATCTGGAGGAAAATGTGGGTTGTCTGATTAGTAAGTTTACAGGTGATATGAAGATTGGTGGAATTGCTGATAGTGTCTTCGATTGTGAAAGGATACAACAGGATTGGCAACTTGGGCGCAGAAATGGCAAATGGAGTTTAATCCAGATGAATGCGAGGTGATGCATTTTGGAGGATCAAATTTAGGTGTGAATTATACTGTTAATGGCAGAACCTTTAGGAACATTAACATACAGACAGATCTGGACATGCAGGTCCACAGTTCCCTAAAAGTGGCAACACAGGTGGCCAAAGTGATTAAGAAGGCACATGGCATGCTTGCCTTCATTGGCCAGGCATGGAATACAAGAGTTGACAAAACATGTTGCAGTTATATAAACCCTTGTTAGGCTACATTTGGAGTATTGAGGATTGGTCGCCACTTTACCAGAAAGACGTGGAAGCTTTGGAGAGAGTGCAGAGAAGTTCACCAGGATGTTGTCCAGTCTCGAGGGCATTGGCTATGAGGAAAGGTTAAAAAGACTAAGATTGTTTTCACTGGAAAGACGGCGGCTGAAGGGAGACCTGATAGAGGTCTACAAAATTATTAGAGGCATAGATAAGGTGGATAGTCAGAGGCTTTTTCCCAGGGTTGAAGTTTCAATTACAAGGGGGCACAGGTTCAAGGTGAGAGAGGGAAAGTTTAAGGGAGATATGTGAGGGAAGTTTTTCAAGCTGAGTGTAGGAGCCTGGAATGCACTGCCAGAGGAGCTGGTGGAAGCAGGCACATTGGCGACATTGAAGAGGCATCTGGATGGATACATGAATAGGGAGGGAATAGAGGGATACGGACCAAATAAGAGCAGAAGGTTGGCTTTTTAGTTTAATCAGTGCATGATGATCGACACAGGCTTGGAGGGCCAAAGGGTCTATTCCTGTGCTGTACTTCTCTTTTGTTCTCCCTTTGTTTGAAGGGGATAAATGACCTAATTCAGGTCCTATGTCTTATGGTCTTATTACACTGGTTCTCTGAATGAGCACCCTGCCATTCTCCTGCTTTTTCCTCATAACCTTGAATATTGTTTCAATTTAATCACTCAGTGCCCTCTTGAATTCCTCAATTGACCGCACCTCCATCACACTTCCAGGCAGTGCATTCCAGACCCTAAGCACTCACTCCCTGTCAAACTTTTCTTTCTCACATCACATTTGCTTTTTTTCCAGCTTACTTTGTATCTTTGCCATTTCATTTTTAAGCCTTTTATGAGCGGGGACAGTTTCTCCCAATCCACTCTGTCCAGACACCTGATGACTTAGAAAACTTCTATCAAACCTCCTCTCGGCCTTCTCGTCTCCATGGAAAACTGTCCCAGTATCTCCAAACTAGTTTTATAATGGATGTTTCTGATCCGGGGAACTTTCTCATAACCTCCTCTGCAGACTCTCTAATGCATTCACATTCTCTCTATACCTGTGGCCCACTAGAATTGTTCAAAATACTCCTGCTGGGATCTAACTAGTGTTTTATACAGGTTCGGCATAATCTCCATGCTACTGTACTTTAGTCTTCCTTTATTAAAGCTTAGGACACTGCAACTTTATTAATTGTTCGCCCTACCTGTCTTGCCACACTTAGTGACTTATGTATATGTACATTCTGCTTCAGCACAACCTTTAAGGCAGCCCCTTTTGTTTTATACTGTCTCTCCGTGCTTTCTTTTTTATCAAAGTGTATCACCATATCCTACTCTGCACTAATTTCCTCTGCCACCTATCGGCACATTCCACCAATCGTCAACGTCCTTTTGAAGTTCTTTTCAGCACTCCGCACAGTTTAAAATGTTTCTAATTTTGGTATCGTCTGCAAACTTGGGAACTATCGCCTGCACAAAATGATCTAGATCTTAATTATATAAAACATCAGGTAAAACGAGGTCTCAAAAGCAAGACCACTCAGCTCCTGACCTCATTACAGCCTTGTTTCAAACATGGACAGAAGAGCTGAACTCCCAGTTGAGTGATGGTGACTGCTCTTAACATCAAGGCAGCATTCAGCTGGGAATTGTCACCAAGGAGTCCTGGAAAAACTGGAGTCAATAAAAATCATGGAGAAAATTCTCCGCTGATTGTAATCACCCCAATACAACGAAAGATGGTTGTGTTTGTTCAAGGTCAATAATCTCAGCTCCAGGACGTCACTTCCTCAGGATAGTGTCCTAAGCCCAACCATCCCCAACTGACTCATCAATGACGTTCTCTCCATCATAAGGTCAGAAGTGGGGATGTTCACTGATGATTGCACAATGTTCAGCACCATTCACAACTCCTGATATACTGAAGCAGTCCATGACCATATGTGATAAAACCTGACAGTGTCCATGTTTGGGCTGACAAGTGACAAGTCACATTGATGGCATACAGGCACTAGACAGAAAATGACCAATTCGAGAATCCAACCCTCTCCCCTTGATTTTCAATGGCATTATCATCACTGAATACCCCACTACCAATATCCTGAGGGTTACCACTGTCCAGAAACTCACCTGGACTCACAATGTAAATATAGCGCCTACAAGAGCAGGTCAGAGGCTGTGATGAGTAACTCAACTTTCGTCTCCCCAAAGTCTGGCCACCATCTACAAGGCACAAGTGAGGAGTGTGATGGAATATGCCCCACTTGCCTGGATAAATGCTACACCAACAACACTCAAGAAGATTAATACCATCCAGGACAAAGCAATTGATTGACACCAATTGAACAAGCTTTGGACTCCTCCACCACTAACGCTCAGGAGTGGCAGCGAGTACTATCTACAAGCTGCACAGCAATAACTCACTGCACTTCTTACATGGCACCTATTAAACTGTGACTTCTACCAACTCGAAGAACAAAAGCAGATACTTGGGAACATCACCACCTGCAAGTTCCCCTGCAAGATGCCATCCTGACTTGGAAATATATCATTGTTCCTTCCTTGATGCTGGGCCCAAATCCTAAAACTCCCTTCCTAAATGCATGGTTGGTATTCCTATATTCAATGACTGAAGCAGGTCAAGGTCCTTCTGTAGGGAAATTAAGGAGGGTTAATAAATGCTGGCCTAGCCAACGACACCCTCGTTCCTTTGAATAAAGAATAAAAATAATTAAACAGATATCTGGGGATATATACTACAAGTCTTATTCCAGCTTGATAAAATATCCACTAACCATCATTCTTTGTTTCCTATCCTACAATCAGTTTTGTTACCATGTTGCTAATATCCCATTTATTCAATTCTAATTGGCAAGCTGTGCATTTGCTTCCACTTCCAGAAACGGCACCCGTCCACAAATCCCAGCAGAAAAAAATACAGGGAATGTTGCTCCTAGTCACTTGTTAACTTTAAGTACCAACACTCTTAGCATCTCAGTCATCTTCCACTACTCTTCCTACTTGATACCCTTGCTGCACCTAATCCTCTTCTCCTTTTCAACATGTTTATGAGTCTTAACCAATTCTTCTTCCGACAATCAGGAGTATCTAACAGAGAAATCATTTTACACAGGCTCCTACTAATTGTCCCAACTATTTTATATGGACCGCTGTCAGAATTTCACTTTTAGAGGTTCATCTTGTAAATACTTCATCTGTCATTTGAAATGTTCAAGTTGCTGAATGTTTATTTGCCTGTTCTTTCATTTTCACTCTTTTTAAATTCATTCATGGGATAAGGGTGTCACTGGCTAGGCAGCACTTATTGTCCATCCCTAATTGCCCAGAGGGCAGTTAAGTGTCAATCCCCACATCGCTGGAATCACATGTAGGCCAGACCAGGTAAGGATGGCAGTTTCCTTCCCTAAAGGACATCAGTGAACCAGATGGGTTTTTCCTGACAATTAGAAATGGATTTATGGTCATCATTGAATTCTTAATTACAGATAATTATTAAATTCAAATTCCACCATCTGCCATGGCATGATTCGAGTATGGGTCCCCAGAACGTTATCTGGGCCACAGCAATAATACCATTAGGCCACCACCTCCCCAAATGCTCTTATGCTTCTTTACACGATCCTCTGAGTCTTTCTAGAGACATAGAAACATGTTTTGATTTGATTTTTCATTGTCACATGTACCTACATGAAAAGTTTTGTTTTGTGTGTAGTACAGGCAGATCATACCATACAAAGTGCATAAGGATACTAGAACAGAGTGGGGAATACAATGTCACAGCTGCAGAGAAGGTGCACAAGGAGCAAGATCAACATTAGATTTGAAATTAGAGAGGTCCATTCAGCAGTCTAATAACAGCAGGGAAGAAGCTGTTCTTGAACCTGTTGGTGTGTGTGTTTAAGCCTCAATGTCTTCTGCCTGATGGAAGAGGTTGGAAGAGATTATAACCAAGGTGGGAAGGATCTTTGATGATGTTGGCTGCCTTCCTGAGGAAGTGAAAAGTATAGATGGAGTCAATGGATGGAAGGTTAGCTTGTGTGATGGACTGCGCTGTGTTCACAACGCTTTGTAATTTCTTACGATCCTGGGCAGAGCAGTTGCCATACCAGGCTGTGATACATCCAGAGAGATAGTTTTTTATGGTGCATCTATAAAAATTGGTAAGAGTCTTTATGGACATTCAGAATTGCTTTAGCCCCTTGAGGAGATAGAGGCATTGTTGTGCCTTCTTGACCGTAGCATCAACGTGGGTGAATGAGGACAGATTGTTGATGATCATCTCTCCTAGGAACTTGGCGTTCTCGACCATCTCCACCTCAGCACCATTGATGTAGATGGGGTGTGCCCTCTGCCTTACTTCCTGAAGTCAACGGAGGCATATAGATAACAAGCGGGACAGAACAACGACACTTCACTGGAGGTGTACTGACGATAATACCTCGCAGGGTGACAAAACATTTGCAACCAAACCCACCAGCTCAGAGAGCGTGTGTATAGCCTTATCCATACCTGAGCTACAAATCTTCTTGAAAACTTTACGTCTTTAATCAGTTAGAATGTTTTAATTGATTAATATACATGTGTAAATGCCCGAATTCCTTTCAAGTCATGGTCCTGAGAGAACCAAAGCTGCTATCAGTGTAAAGAAGAGGTGACATTTTAGGTCAGACAATGCATGTTAGGTGTGAGACCTTGTTTAAAACCTGTTTCGGCTTTACTCTGGAGTCAGACTAGTTATATTTGTAAAGTAGGAATTTGTAAAATGCCATATTAACTGACTAACTATAAATTGTCGGCTTTTTGAACAAAATAAAATGTATCTGCAAATACAAATTCACCCATAGATTCATATATGTGTGTGAGGGCGAGCACGCATGTGTGTGTCTGAGGCAGTGAGAGAGTGTGTGCGTGTGTGTGTGTGTGTGTATGTGTGTGTGTGTGAGGGGGGAGGGAGGGAGAAAGAGTGTGTGTATATGCGTGAGGGGTGGGAGAGAGAGAGTGTGCGTGTGTGCGTGTGTGTGTGTGTGTGTGTGTGAGAGAGAGAGAGGGGTGTAAAGAGAGTGTGTGTGGCTGGGAGAGAGAGTATGTTTATGTTTGTGTGTGTGTGTGTGTGTGTGTGTGTGTGTGTGTGTGTGTGTGTGT
>NC_063362.1:4695220-4742245 GCF_021869965.1 Rhincodon typus
TGTGTGTGTGTGTGTGTGTGTGTGTGTGTGTGTGTGTGTGTGTGTGTGTATCTGTCTGTCTGTCTGTGTGTGTGAGGGAGATACAGAGAGAGGGAGAGAGAGACAATGTGTGCATCTACTAGTGGTATTAACGTAATGTCTGGTGATGAACTTTGTTTAGCCATTCTGGTCACTACACATAGAACATAGTGCGGTACAGCACAGTACAGGCCCTTTGGCCCACGATGTGCTGAACTTTTACCCTAAACCTAAGGTCTATCTAACTTCCACCCCTACCTTATACTATCATCCATATGCCTATCTAATAGCCGCTTAAATGCCCCTAATGAGGCCGACTCCACTACCCTCTCCGGCAATGCATTCCACGCCCCTACCATTCTCTGAGTAAAGAACCTACCTCTGACGTCTCCCCTATATCTACCTCCACTCACTTTAAAACTATGCCCCTTCGTAATAGCTACCTCCACCCTAAGAAAAAGTCTTTGGCTGTCTACTCTACCTATACCTCTGATCATTTTGTACACCTCTCATCCTTCGTCATTCTAAAGAGAAAAGCCCTAGCTCTCTCATGATGGAAAAGTACCCAGAACCCATTCTTGCAATTGTTCCATTTCTTCAACTTCACCTAGGCTGTGATTATAGGTGAGGCTACTACTTTCACTCCTGCCAGATCATCCCCAGGAGTAAATCACTGCTCATTTCCTAACTACTCTGACTACTGCCAGACCAGACAACAAGTCACACTCCAATTGGACGTTATACAATGGAATAAGGATGCATTCTCCAGCTGTTCCATTTACCAACACTGGAAAGTTTAAAACAATGTAAACTTCTAACACACTCTGACCAGTGCCCTCTCCATTTCACAACCACTTTCTGTGAAACAGTTCTTTAATCAGGGGTGCACCCAAAGAACATTCCCTGATGTATTGCCATTCATCACAAAATCACTGAAAGGGCAAATTGGCACTCGGAACACAATCAGAACAACAACTTATATTTAGATAACACTTTAATGTAATTAAGAATACCAAGGCACTTTATTGGAACATTATAGAACAAAATATGACACTTAACCACTAAAGAAGGTATGAGGTCAAATGACCAAAAGCTCAATCAAAGACACAGGTACTAACAAGCATCTTGATAAAGGAAAGTGAGGTAAAGAGGTGGAAGTGTGTCAAGAAAGAATTCTAGTTCTTAGAACTGAGGCAACTGAAAGAACAACCACTAATAGTAAATGGCTGTGATCTGGCTGCTCAAGAGGCCAGAATTAGACAAATGCAGAAACCTTTGAAAGTTGTGGGGCTGCAGCAGATGACAGAGATAGGGAGAGGCAAAGTCATGAAGAGAGATTTGAACAAGATGTTTGACTGAGAGTCAATGTAGGTCAGTGAGCACAGAGTGGGGGGTGGAGGGAATAGGCTAACGTGAGTTAGGACATGACTAGCAGAGTTATGGATGATCTCATATTTATGGAGGGTAGAATGTAGGAAAGCAAGAAGGAGTGCATTGATTTAGTCAAGTCTACAGAAAACACAAAGATGACTGAGGGTTTCAGCAGTGGATAAGCTGACGAAGTGTAAACTGCAGCAATATTACGGAGTTGGAAATTGATGATATTAATGATTACATGAATATGATGTCAGAAATTCAACTAGGGGTAAAATATGATAATGAGATTGCAAATAGTCTGGAGTTTAGTCTCAGATCATTGTGAGGGAAATGGCTGGAGTAAGGAGTTTGGGAACGGAGTTTGGAGCAGAGACCAAAAACAATGGTTTTAGACTTCCCAATAATCAATTGACAGAACTTTTTATTGATCAATACGGAATGTCAGATAGAGATAATTTAACCCCAGTCCATGAGGAACCATTGAAATGTCTTTCCAGCAACTCTCTGCACAGTTGCTGCCAAAATTGATATGTCTTTCTTTGGCTAAATGGAATATTTACCTGATATTGTCTTGCAAACCACTGTGGGGTGTTTTACTTCATTGAAAGCACTATATAAATGTAAGTTGTTTTTTTTTCAGAATTTTTTTGGCAGTGCCTGGCAACTTATTAATACATAGAAAATACAAAATTTCTGTGTTTTTCTGTTACACAAATAAGGTATTATTAACAATGGTTTTATGAAATGGAAAAACTAGTTCATATGGCTTTTGTGATGCAAACTACTTCCATTGCATTGCAATGGTTTGTGACACAATCCCTCCATCATAAGGTCAGAAGTGACGGTGTTATGACTGTGTAATGTTCAGCAGCATTCACAACTCTGCAGGTACTGAAGCATTCCATGACGTTACACGGTAAATCTTGGATAAAATCCAGGCTTGGGCTGATACATGGCAAGTAACATTCATGCCACACAGGTGCCAGGCCGACAATGACCATCTCCAACAAAAGAGAGTGAAACCATCACTTTTGACATTGCTGAAAGCCCCCATTATCAACATCTTGGAATTACCATTGATCAGAAACTGAACAGAACCAACCACATAAGAACCATTAGTTACCAGACCAGGTCAGAGGGAAAAGTGACCTGTCACACGTTCTGCAGATTGCAGAATGGTGATAAATGACACATCAGTATCCCTCTGAATTGGAGATGTTGAGACCAGGAACGTAAAAGTTGCTGATGACAGAATTACAGGTATCTCTGACACCCATTTCACCTTTATTCCACCAGTGATGTATCAATGAGAGGCGTTGTTTGGTGATTTTCAATATTGTTACTTTGTCAGGACTGCTTTTTGTCATTTATACAAATGATTTGGACGTGAATATGGTTAGTAGGTTTGGAGACGGCACCAAAATTGGTGGTGTAGTGGACAGCGAAGAAGGTTATCTCAGAGTACAACAGGATCTTGGTCACATGGGCCAATGGGGCGTGGAGTGGCAGATGGAGCTTAATTTAGATAAATGTGAGGTGCTGCATTTTGGAAAGGTAAACCAGGGCAGGACTTACACACTTAATGGTAGGATCCTGGGGAATGTTGCCAAGCAAAGAGATCTTGGGGTGGAGGTTCATAGTTCATTGAAGGTGGATCATAGCAGTTCGACAGGGGACAGATTTAAAAGGGACCTAAGGGGCAACTTTTTTCAGAGGATGGTGCGTGTATGGAATGAGCTGCCAGAGGAAGTGGTGGAGGCTGCTACAATTACAACATTTAAAAGGTATCTGGGTGGGTACATGAATAAGAAGGGTTTAGAGGGATATGGGCCAATTACTGGCAAATGCGACTAGATTAATTTAGGCCATCTGGTCGGCATGGACGAGTTGGATCAAAGGATCTGTTTCTGTGCTGCACAACTCTATGACTCTATGAGTCACATCCTTTCCATTTGTCTTCAAGGGCTTAAATTACAACTTGTGGGCACACATGTTGATGATTCCTCAGAGGACTTCATACCTTCTGAGGGCAGCATTGTCACAGGTTATACAGCCTGGAATCATCACAAATACTTGCAATTCGGTGAGTCCAGTTAGAAGGCTGGATTTTCAGCTGGGTATTCACAGTTCACAAAGGAGCACAAACAGACGGTGGGTGTAGGAGCAGTTGTGGAAAATCTCCCAGCTCCTTCAGATGATTGGAAAAGGGAATGATTGAGGGGCAGTGGCAGGGAGTGACTGTAGCATTAATAGACACACACTGTCCCCACAAAGGGTTGAAGCAAGTTATGCAAGATATTGCGAGGAGGTCTGCCACAGAAAGAGTAACATTTCCTGTTTGGATATTCAAGAACAGTTTTCAAATGAGTCTCTGGAGATGACAGTCAGAATCCCTACAGAATGTAAAGAGGTTATTTGACCCATCGGGTATGTACCAACCCACAGAAGAACACCTCACCTAGACACAGCTCCTTATCCTATCTCTGTAACTCTGCATTTCCCATGGCTAACCCACCTAGCCTGCACATCCCTGGACATTATGGGGAATTTAGCATGGTCAATTCACCCAATCTGCACATCTTTGGACTCTGTGGGAGGAAACCAGAGCATCCAACAGAAACCCACACAGAATGGGGAGAACGTACAAACCCCACACAGACAGGCACCTGAGGGTGGAATTGAACCTGGGTCCCTGGCACTGTAAGGTAGCAGTGATAACCACTAAGCCACTGTACCACCCCAATTACTTGGGATACTTTTATTCATTCATTGGATAAGAGTGTCATTGGTCAAGCTTTATTGCCCACCCTAACTCCCCAAGAACAGTTAAGACTCAGCCACATTGCTGTGGGTCTGGAGTCATATGTAGGCCTTACCATGTAAGAATGGCAGATTTCCAATCTGGGCACCACACCTTAGGAAGGATGTTTTGGCCCTCAAGGGAGTTCAACACAGGTTTACAAGGATGGTACCTGGACTTCAAGGGTTACCTAATGAGGAAAGATTAGAGAAATTAGGCCTTTATTGCCTAGAATTTAGGTGGTTAAGGGGCAATCCAGTCAAGATCTTCAGGATATAGCCACAGGTGAAGTTCCAGAAGACTGGAGGGTGGCTAATGTTGATCAATCATTTAAGAAAGGTAGCAAAGACAAACCAGGGAACTACAGGCCAGTGAGCCTGATGTCAATGGTAGGCAAGCTATTGGAGAAGATACTGAGGGACAGGATCAACCAACATTTGGATAGTCAAGGTCTGATTAGGGATAGTCAGCATGGATTTGTGCACAGGAAGTCATGTCTGACAAATCTTTTAGAGTTTTTCAAAGAAGTAGCCAAGATGATAGATGAAGATAGGGCCGTGAATGTTGTCTATATGGACTTTAGTAAGGCCTTTGACAACGTCCTGCATGACAGGCTAGTCATGAAGGTCAGGTTGCATGGGATCCAGGGAGAGCCAGCTAATTGGATTCAAAATTCCTCGATGGTAGGAAGCAGATGGTGACGGTTGAAGGTTGTTTCTTAGACTGGAGGCCTGTGACTAGTGGTGTGCCACAGGGGTTGGTGCTGGGACCTTTGTTATTTGTTATTGAGACAAATGATCTGGATGTGAATGTACAAAGCATGATTAGTAAGTTTGTAGATGACACAAATTTAGGAGGTATCATTGATAGCGAGGAAGGTTATCAAAAATTACAGAGGGATCTTGATCAGATGGGAAAGTGGGCTCAGGATTGGCAAATGTAATTGAATACAGATAAGTGTGATGTGTTGCCTTTTGGAAAATCAAACCAAGGTAGGACTTATGCAGTAAATGGTAAGGTCCTGAGAAGTGTTGTGGAACAGAGGGACCTAGGAGTACAAATACATAGTTCGTTGAAAGCAGCGTCACAGGCAGACAGGGTGGTGAGGAAGGCATTTAGCATGCTGGCCTTCATTGGTCGAGGCATTTAGTGTAGGAGTTGGGAACTTATGTGACGGTTGTATAAGATGTTGGTGAGGTTGCGCTTAGAGTATTGTGTACAGTTTTGGTCACCCTGTTATAGGAAAGACACAGTTAATTTGGAAAATGTGCAAAGAAGATTTACAAGGATGTTGCCAGGAATAGTAGGTTTGAGTTACAGGGAGAGGTTGGCCAGGATAGGACTTTATTCATTGGAACGTAGGAGAATGAGGGGAGACCTTATTGAGGTGTATAAAATCATGACGGGCATAGATAGGATGAATGCATATAGCCCTTTTCCCAGGGAAGGGAAATTGAAAACTAGAGGGCATAGGTTTAAGGTGAGAGGGAAAAGATTTAAGAAGGACCTGAGGGGCAACTTCTTCACACACAGAGAGTGGGTGCGTATATGGAATGGAGTGCTGGAGAAAGTGGTTGAGGCAGGTACAATAGCAACATTTAAAAAACATTTGGGTAGGTACATGGATGGGAAAGGTTTAGAGGGATATGGATCAAATGCAGGCAATTGGAACTAGCTGAGCGGACATCATGGTCAGCATGGACCATTTTGGGCCGAAGGTCCTGTTTCCATGTTGTATTACTCTATGCCTCCATGACTCTATATTAACAAGGAAAGACAGGGTAGATAAAGATAAAATATTTCCCACTGGTTGAAGATTCTAGAACCGGGGGCATTGTCTAAGAAGTAGGGCCAGGCCATTCAGGAGAGATGTCAGAAAGCATTGCTACACACAAAGTATATTGGAGGTTTTGAAATTTCTTCTTCAAATAGCAGTTGTTGCTAATTCAGTTGTTAAATTTAAATCTGAGATAGACACATTTTTATTAAACAAGCGTTTCAAGGGTTATGGGGCCAAGGCAGGCAAATGGAGTTAGGCCACAGATCAGCCATGAATTTAGTGAATGGTGGAGCAGGCTCAAATGGCCTACTCCTATTCCTATCTGCTCGCTCAGTGACATGACTGCTATACCACTACTGCCTTGCACAATTACAGTGGTCTTCCAGAATTACTAAACTATAAAGCTATGTATATTATGGCTAGCTCAGTTGGCTGGATGGATAATGTATGATGGTACTGGGCATAGGTTCGATTCCTGAACTAACAGTGACAACTTCTGGAGGCCTAGCTACCTACTTGTCTTTCCCCATGCTTGTGGTCTCAAGCTATCTACAGTATCGCCAGTAATCTTTCTCCAAGAGTATCTCCAACACTTGGTTTTCATTTCAGATTTCCAGCACCCACAGTATTTTGCTTTTATTTGAGTATTTAATTCACTGCCACTTCTCTTCCAGGCATGCCCACTTTAAAAATGTCCTGTTCTTCTCTCTGAAGGGATTTAACGTTTTAAACTTTCGAGTGCAGGAGGTTGAGGGGTGACCTTAGAGATGTTTATAAAATCATGAGGGGTGTAGATAACGTGAATGGCAGGTGTCTTTTCTCTAAGGTGGGGGATTTCAAGGCTAGGGGGTATATTTTTAAGGTTAGAGAGAAAGATTTAAAAAGGACCTGGGGGCAACTTTTTTACACAGAGAGTGATTTGTCTGTGGAATGAAATTCCAGAGGAAGTGTTGGATGCGGATAGTTACAATGTCTAAAAGACATTTACATAAGTACATAAATGAGAAAGGTTTGGAGGGATATGTGCCAAGCGCAAGCAGGTGGGCCTAGTTTAGTTTGGGATTATGGTTGGCATAGACTGGTTGGACTGAAGGGTCTGTTTCCGTACTGTATGACTCCATGACTCTAAGACATGTTCGCCTTCATTGCTTTCTTTCTTCATCCCGATGTTTGCCAAAACTCACTTTCCCTGTCACATGTCCTTCCTCCACAGTTCTGAAGAAGAGTCATACTGGACTCAAAACGTTAACTCTGCTTCTCTTTCCATAGATGCCACTAGACCTGCTGACTTTCTCCAGCACATTCTGTTTTTATTTCAGATTTGCAAAATCTGCCGTATTTTGCTTTTATTGCAGCAGTTCAGGTAGGCAGCTCATCACCAGGTATATCTCAAGGACAATTAGGGTTGGGCAGTGATATCCTCTTCCCGTGAAAGAATATAAAAAGGAACTCCATACATACCCAGTGAGGTGATAGGTGGGGATCACTGATCCAGAAACTGGTGGAAAATCGCTGGCAGATCTGTATAAGTGCCATATGGGCGTCAAGGTAACCCTGTTGGTTGTGACTCCTGAATGGTCCCTCAGGCACAACAGAACACATTTACTTTGAAAAATTTAGATTTTCCAAATTCTCATCCTGATGTTCAGTTCCCTCTGTGGCTCCACCCCTCTGTTTATCTTGTAAGCTCCTCTGACTCCTAAGACCTCCTAAGTTCCTCTAATTTGACTGATACATTCATTCATTCATTCATCTCCAGGTCCTTCCATTCCATCTTTGGCAAATGCCTTCAGCTGCCTGGGTCCAAATCAATCCCCACAATTCCCTGTCATATCCTTCTACTTTAAGCTATTCCTTAACTCTTATCTCTCTGACGTCGGAAAAGTGAAACTCTTAAAACTTAAATTTAGCATCATTTAGTCATTCGCATTTTTTCAGTTTATCTTTCTGGATACGCTTTGGAATTCTCTATCCCAGAAGACTGTGGTGGTCCCGTCCTTGAGTATATTCAAGTCAGAGACCAACAGATTTCTTGAAATTAAAGATATCAAGGGATATGGAGGTGGGGGCAGTGTAAGGAAAACACAGTTGAGATCAATCAGCCGTGGCTTTAGTTGATTGAATGGCCAGATAGCCGATACTGCTGCTCCTATTTCCATTGTTTCTCTGTGCCATCCTCATACTCAGTGTAAATCGGGACCCTGACCTTTACCTGCAGCTTGCAATTTGAAAGGATGTGTGAGAGTTTTACATCTGCCATGGCGAAAAGCTGGTTTCAGATTCTGCTCCCACACGTTGTTATGTGACACAGATTTCTGTCCGTTCCAATCATTCAGTTTGAAGAGTGAGTAAAAGTTCATTGCTGCAGAGTGCTTTATAAAATCCTTGGGAGAGTAAGAAAAACGAGATCTTCTAACCTTGCACAATCTTCCCTGCAAGAGAGAGGCTAAGTGTTTGATTTATGTGGTGAGGTGCCAGATTTTATGGACAACTGCTCATTCATTGGCAAATCAAGTTAATAAGGATTTTATTTTCTCTCTGTTTCCATAAAGTTAAAACCTAAAACGTTTTAATAGCAGCATACTGCAGTGCCCTCTGGTGCTGACAAGCAGATGTTTACTAAACTATTGTAATGTCTAACAGCTAACAATGTGTGGGTTGATTGTTGTCAAGCAGAACTCTTAATGCAGTGAGTTCTGCTGCTGGGACTAAGCTCAGTAACACTGATTGACTGAAAGGTTTATGGTTGGGACCCATTTCCACACATGAGGAGCAGTAGATTTTCGAACTGATGATTCGTGCATAAGTACAATTGCCAACTCCACGGGTTAGCAAACTATCCATCAAAGCAAACCAAACACTAGGCTTTATCTCCAGTGGGGTTAAATTGAAACAGAGGAACGTTATGCTAAATCTGTTTCGAACCGTGGTTACCTCACACTAGATCTCAGCGCAATGTTATTAAGAGCAAATTTACAAGGACGTGACCAAAAATGTGTGGGTAGCCACATCAGGAAAGGATTGGCAGGCAGGGGCTGTTTCCTCTTGGAAAAAGAAGACTCAGGATGACCTCACAGAAGTAAGGATTTTGATCAAGTGGACTCAGAAAGAATCTTTCCTCAGGTGGGGAAGAGTATACCTTGAGGGTGTCCATATAACATAGGGACCCAATAGAGAATTCAGAAGAAATGCTTTCACCCAGAGAGTGGTGAGAATGTTAAACCTGCTCGCACAGGGAGTGTTTGATGAGAGTGGTATCGTTATATTTAAGGGGAAGCTAGACAAACTGAGGAGGAAGGAGAGAAATAGAGGGTCATATTGATTGATTTGAAGATGGGAGGAAACCCAAGATTGGAACATAAGCAATTGCGTGGACTGGTTGGGTAGAATGGCCTGTTGCTGTATTGTTTGTGTTGTGTAATCTAAAGTGAATGGGCAGTTGATGATGTCTCTGTGTCCAGGACAAGGGAAAGGTCTCCAGGTGCCTATACATCTTTACTCCCTCCTTAGAGCTGATTACCTCCCCATACACTAAACAGTCCTCCTCCCAGCCTTTATCATCTAGGGAATGTTCCAGAAATAACAAACAGTAATCTTTTACTTAGAGAACATTCAGGTTAGACTCCATTTGGAGTACTGTGAGCAGATCAGGACCCCACATTTTGGGAAGAATAAATTGAATAATGGACGGAGTACAACGTAGATTTACAAGAATGATACCTGGGCTTCAGGGGTTAAGTTATGAGGAGCGATTACACAGATTAGGCCCATTTTCTCCAGATTTAGAAGGTTAAGGAGTGATCAGCCATGATCAAATGGCGGAGCAGACTTGATGGGTCGAATGGCCTAATTCTGCTCCTATGTCTTATGGACTTATGGTCTGATCGAAGTCTTCAAGATATTAACAGGAAAAGACAGGGTAGGTAAGGATAATCTATTTTCACTGGGTGGGGATTCTATAACTAAGGGGCATCATCTGAGAATTAGGGCCAGACCATTCAAGAGGGATGTTAGGAAGCACTTCTACATGCAAAGGGTGGTAGAGGTTTGGAACTCTCTTCCACAAATGGCAGTGAATGCTGGATCAGTTGTTAATTTGAAATCTGAGACAGAGAAATTTTCATTAAGCAAAGGTTTTAAAGGAGAAGGGGCAGAGGCAGGTAGGCCACAGATCAGACATGATCTCACTGAATGGTGGAACAGGCTCAAGGGGCTGAATGGCCTACTCCTGTTCCTTTGTTCCTATGTTCCTATGTTTTGATTATTGCTTTAACAATCACTTGAAGGAAGTATTGATATTTTATCTTCCATTTCATTCACAGTCTGTAGTTGTAACTTGTGATATTTTCTTGATATTTTTCAGGTTTCTCAGCAAAAATGTCCTCCAGGTAAAAGCACCATTTCATTCTGAAACTACTGGTTAAATTATTATGGGTTTTATTATGCTTTCTTACTCCTGCTGTTTTGCATTTAGTAGTTGATGATATAACAGATGCTTTTGGGGAGGGTGGTTTACATCAGAAACCAAAGGTAAAGATAAGGGGGAAGTCTATGGAAACATTGGGTTGCTGTAACTTGGCCTTGATCTGGGGACGGTGTATTCACTGCATGTTATCTTCACAGCATGGCTGGGTGTAATGGCTGCACCACTGAGAGTGTGTCACAAGGTCATAGATTCAAAGCACGCCTCAGAAATTTTATCAGGTCATTGAGACTGCTGCTTCAGTGCAGTGTTGAGGGAGTGCTGCACTGTTGGGTTTGCTGTCTTTTGCATAGGGCTTTGATAAGATGTAAAAGATTCCATAATATTATGTAAAGAGTGGGGGAGTTCTTTCATTTTCCCATGCAATACTTAACCCTCAATCAATATCCCACACAAACAGATTGTCTGGTAACTTCCACATTGCTGTTTGCAAATTGACTGCTGTCATTCCTATATTACAACAGCGGTTACACTTCGAAAGGTAACTCATTGGCTATAAGGAGATTTGGGACAACCAGTGGTCATGTAAGCTCTATATAAATGCAAATTTCTTCTCTTTGTAAGGATGCCAGTCATTGAACAGGTCATTAAGTCTCAGGATATGGTCTGGGTTTGAGCCTATTTAATTCACTACCAGCAGAACAGTCTTGGGGTTTTCCACTGAACAAAGCTTGTTTGGAACACAACTCCAACGTGGAACATTTGGGTTCAATGGCCTGTCCCCATTCTAGGTAGCTTCAGATCTTCACTTAGCTTGTCCAACCTTTAATTATTTTGAGTAGACATATAAATAAACCAAATTGGCTATTTTCACAGTAAACTAAACACCATAGTTTATCACAGTGTCTTGTGTGATGTGGGTTTAATTTTCAGTGCTCAACCAAAGCTAAACTTGTGGCAGTGATAATGGTCCTCACATCTCCCCTTAAATAATCTCTGAATCATCACCACATTGTTTTTAGTTTGCATGCTAGCACAATTGATTTATTTCCTCCTTTAAGAATGTCTGGAGATGAACAATATGGAAAATGTGTTTCTCCAGTCTTAATATTCTATCAGTGCCAGTTTGGTTAGAAGGTTGTAAGTTTAAGTCCCTCTAGACTGAGTTAAAACAGTTAATCATTCTAGCAGGTATGAAGTAATATCCCAGCATGACTCAAACAGAACAGCTTGCTCCCAGAATCTTGACCACTCATGTATTATATAACAAAACTGATAGGGATCTTGCAGCACCTTGGCAGTGTCCCTATCTTTGAGCCAGAAGGTCTGGGTTCAATTCCCACCAGTCCCCAAAGTACATTGTGGCTTACCAGATAGTTTGGTTAAAATAACCATCCATGAAACTGCCTAAGTTAGCAACATGATCATGTTACACTGACATTAGCAGTCACATAGTGCTAAAACTGTAAAGATACAACAGCCTGCACGAGAGAAATCTAATACTGAGACCTGTTATTGTGTCTTAAATCGATGGAATGTATTCCCAATGCAAGAGTTAGAGGGCATTGCCATTAAATATGGCCACCGTGACCTGCTGTTCTGCATGGTCAGATTGTAAATAGTTGGAGGGAGAATTTTGATGGAAATTGTTTTGGCAGTAAACTTGGTCAGATGACCTTTACACGACTTTCATCATAGAACCATTCCAGCCAAGTGCACTTCTAATTCTCTGGCCCTGATGACCTGGTTGTCAGTCATTTATTGTACACAGCCTATCCCTCGGCTATGGGTTTAAACACAATGCTTCCCTGAATGTACACAGGGTGCACCATGTGGCAGGGGATGTTGGTCACAAGCACAGCTCTAAATAAAAGAGTGAGGATTCCAAAGTGTCAGAAAATGGATAAGACAGTGAGCTTGATGTAGCACACAGGACGGTGACAATGTAGCTGAAGGGGAAGTACTGGGTAGAACTCCAAGTCTACTTCAAATCTACATGTTTGAGGTGTTGAAATACCATTATTCAATATTGAAAACTGTAGCATGAGTTCAAAAGTTCCTCATGTTGAGTGTAAAATCTAGCAATCTGTTGTGACCAACATATTTTCTTGGAACTATGAATTCAAAAGTATGGCTCAACAAAAATTGCAGCATGGTGGCTGAGTGGTTAGCATTACTGCCTCACAGCGCCAGGGACCTGGGTTCGATTCCACCCTCGGGTGACTGTCTGTGTGGAGTTTGCCCATTGTCTGCGTGAGTTTCCTCTGGGTGCTCCGGTTTCCTCCCACAGTCCAAAGATGTGCAGGCTAGGTGGATTGGCCGTGCTAAACTGCCTGTAGTGTTCAGGGATGTGTAGACTAGGTGGGTTATAGGGGGATGGGTGGGATATCTGAGGGTTGGTATGGACTTGTTGGGCTGAAGGGCCTGTTTCCACACTGTAGGATTTCTACTAAATCCCTGAAACGTCCAGGCAGCCTAACCCACAAGAATGACTACACCAGCTGAGGCAAATCTAACCAACTCATCCCCAGCGCAACAGAAACCAAAATGGATGAACCAATGTTTTAAAGCACCTCATTGTAAACTGATTGTCATCAGTGTGCCTAAAGATTAGGCAAAATATTTCAGGTATTTCACTGTACATTGGTTACGCATAATGATGAAATATTTATGTCTTCCACTGGTGAAAGGTAAATACAAGGTTTCATCATCATCATATTCAAGCAAGAGCCAGATACAATGTGCTCCCTGCGAGGAAGGAACATACACTGAGAAAGAGAATTCCCTGAAAGAATGTCGCAAGTGTTATGGACCTTGTACAGGTAAATGTTAAAGTACCTCCTTGAATCCTTCAGTAATCCTTCAGCTTCACATCTTCTTCCAGTTGCATGTAGTTTATTCAAATGCTCGTTTCCGGCAATCACTCATGAACAATTCTGATTGTCCACCGGGGAAATTCCACGTCAGTGGTCCTGGGTTCTGATGCCCCTGTGTAGCTGATTCTAGAGCTACATTTCTGCAGGTGTTTCTGGGAGGTGGAATTGGTCTTTGGCCTCCAGATCACCGGTGTTCCTTTCTCTGGTTCCTTTTCTGTGCTTCCTCTTGCCAATGTGTGTTCTCAAAGAATGGTCTCTCTTCATACAGGAGCTTTTTCTAATTCAGTTTCTTCTGAATGAGACTCTCCCATGCGTTGACATCTATGTTGCATTTTTTGAGGGAAGCCTTCATTCAAATATTAGCATGCTAAACTCTCCTACAGCTAAGCTGTGCCAGTACAGAAGATCAATACCTATACTACATTGATTCAAGCAAAGTTAAAGCAAATTTGTTTACAAGTAAATTAGATTGTTTCTTGGAAAACAGGGATATTTTGGTGTTTTTGGAGGGAAACTTCCAGGCGGAGGATTTCCTCTCCCCCCCACCCCACAAATCCCCAGTCCTCGTCCATCGATCATGAACTTATGAGAAAACAGAAATCATGAGGAGATCAGTGAAGGAAAGGTGCAATATTTCATCTGGAGGCCAATAATATTAGAATTTCCAAAATAACATCAAAAAGACATGAAAATAGAGAAGAAGTGCAAATCAATCATGATCTAATTTGTGGGCAAAGTAGGGTTGGAAAAGTTGCAGAGCCTTGTCCTATTCCTAACAGATAGCACGGTAGCTCAGTGGTTAGCACTGCTGCCTCACAGCGCCAGGAATTTGGGTTCGGTTCCAGACTTGGGTGACTGTCTGTGTGGAGTTTGCACATTCTCCCTGTGTCCGTGTGGGTTTCCTCCAGGTGCTCCAGTTCCTCCCACAGTCCAAGACATGCAGGTTAGGTGGATTAACCATGGGGAATGCAGGGTTAAAGCCTTCATAGCTTGGACTTATGGCCAGAACTCCACATTGTCCTTCCTGAAATGTAATCATTTTGGTGTTTCTGGCGACAGTTAGATATTAGATTTTTATCCATGTTAATCGCTGCTCGTGCAAACGCTATTTTACTTTGTCTTCACAGGTAACAGTATCGAGACCGTTCAGTGCAGTCCTACAACAAATCGCAAATGCGAATGTGATTCCCATTATTACTGTATTACTGATGACCCAGCTAAGTGTGAACATTGTAAGGTGTGTGGTGATAAGAAGCCAATGCTATCAGGTATGGACCAACGTCCTGAATGTTCTTTCTCCTCTTGTCCTGATTGTAGCTGCTGCTACCAGGAGACCTGGGCTCATGTTTCTGGGCTAACTATGGAGTTAATATTGTGTGAGGTCCAAGACTCCTCACAGAAATTGACCTGGACTAGCCGTATAAATACAGTGGCTACGAGAGCAGATCAGAGGCTGGGAATACAGCGGGTAGTAACTCACCTCCTGACTCCTCAAAGCCTGTCCACCATCTGCAAGGCACAAATCAGGAGTGTGATGCAATACTCCACACTTACCTGGATGGGTTCAGCTCCATCAACACTCGAGAAGCTTGATACCATCCAGGACAAAGCAGCTCACTTGATTGGCACTACATCCACACCATCCACTCCCTCCACCACCGATGCTCAGTAGCAGCAGTGTGTATCATCTACAAAATGCACTGCAGAAATTCACCAAAGATCCTCAGGCAGCACCTCCCAAACCCACGACCGCTTCCATTTAGTAGGACAAGGGCAGCAGATATATGGCAAGTTCCCTTCAAGCCACTCACCATGCTGACTTGGAAATCTATCACCATTCTTTCAGTGTTACTGCGTCAAAATCCTGGAATTCCCCCTCAAACCGCATTGTGGGCCCACCTACACCAAAAAGGCTGCAGCAGTACAAGAAGGCAGCTCACCACCACCTTCTCCACACCCCACAAAAGAATAAAAATAAACCCTTCCGTGAAAACTTTTTAATTGAGGGTGTTAACTAAAATGTCAAATAAATGTAACTTGAAGTGTACAACTTTGCAGTCCGTGTTGGTCGTTAAATTAATGATCTTATCAGTTTTGTTGTGCAAGCTATAAAAAGCATCCTGTGATGATAAAATCAATTTCAATGAATAGTGCTCTCATAACAGAAACACTGGTCAGAATCTTACAGTGGCCTGACCGAGATGGGGCTGAGTTCTGACCGAAATGTGTCAGAATTCTAGGAGAAGTCCTGGGTAGGCTTTCTCAATGTCAGAACATCTCACTGCATCTTTTAATCTTTCCCAACATTAAGGCAAGATTCTCATGAAGTAGTAGCGAATTGTCTATTAAAGGGAATTATTGTTTGTTGCTGCTTGGTGTAGGTGGGGAGGTGTCCCAAGTGAGTGAGTGGGCAGCACCGAGTGTATACAGGGTTAGTGGAGGGTGGGTGAGACTGAGGGGTGGGGTTGGATAGTGCTCCAGGCGATACTGAGAGTGGTAGAGCATGAGCCTTCGTGGGAGGTGGGTGCAGTGACAGAGAGAGAGTGAGGTTGAGTATCGGTGGAGGGGAGAAGGTCATTGACCTTTTTCCTACAGCGCCAGGCTCTCCTCCTGACGCCACGACAGCTTTGACCCGGGTGACAGCCTGAGACCAGGCCGGGCAGGGTGTGGTGTCATGGCGTCCTCTCCTGGCCCTTGGGGGAAGAGGAAGTCCTGTCCAGCAGGGCCTCCAGTTCCCTGCCCACAAAGCGGGGGTGATCACCTCCCGCTGTCTGCCATGACCGGGGCAAATGTCAGGCACCGTGCTCAGGACTGACTGCGATTGTCTGGGTGCACAACGGGATTTTAAAAATGGTGCCAGTGTCTGGTCCATTCTGGGATATCCCAGCAGGAGTGAGTGGCTCTGGGTAGGCTGAATCATAGAATGGGGCAGAGTCAGAGGAGGGGGCGGCAGAGGGATGGGGTCTGTAGTTAATGAGGAGACCTCTGGTAAGATACAGCGAGAAATCTTGCCAGGCCTCGTAGAGAGGAGCCCTCAATGAAATTTGACAAAACTGACAGTTAGCCAAAAGGAAGGAAAGGATTTAACCCAATAATTTTAGCGAATCAATGGTGTTAGTGTGGAAGGTGACTTCTTGAGGGACATATGTGACACATTATTTTGCAAAGGGATGAAATGCTGTAATTACAAAGGATCAAACACAATCAAGTCCACCTTTTTATCGTCAGAGAGACAAACAAACACTTTTTCTCAAAGTGTGACTCCACCCTTCAGGCATTGGGAAATACCAATTTCTACAAATTGGTATTTGCACATAACCAGGGAAGGGTGCAGTCTGCAGTGGGAGGATGGAGATGCTTTGATGGGACTGAATGGACAGGGTGCATGGTGTCTGCATTGACCCACACTAGAGTGGAGTGGAGGGGCTTAGGAGGACATAGGGGAGGGGGAAAAGGGGCAAGGCAAAGTGGGAGCCGGGCAGTGAGATGAGGGTGGATGGAAAGAAGGGTTGTCAACATATTATTCTTGTTCGAAGGTACAAAACATCTTGTTTATCATTCAATACTGCTTAGATAAAGAAGATTATTATAAACGGACATGCCAACCTTGTCCTCCAGGGACTTTTCTGAATACCACACAGAAACTGAAATGTCAGCCTCACACCAAGTAAGTCATTCTGTTAAACTGAGTGTTTTATTTCCTTGACAGTTAATGAAAAATATTTTCAATATGGAGCCTTTATCGTCAAAAGCTCCTTAAAACTCAGTTGACTGTGATTATTGTTGATGTTTGGTGCATCTGATTAACTCTTGGAAACTATTGAAATTAGCGTGGATTTAGACGTGCGAGAGCATGGATCTAGAGTTTTGAGGATTGATATAAACTTGTCCTTGAGTCTCATAAATGAGTTATATATACAGGTTTGCTGAGGTATGCTGGTAAATAGTATCGATGGGAGAAGAAAGTTACAAACAGACAAAGTGATAGATAAAGTGAATAGACAAATCTGTGGCAGATTACGTTCATGGTTTGAGGTTGGAGTGAAAACGGAAGGATGTTAACTGCCTTTGTTCGCTCAGTCATTTATCTCTGGCTTGGTTTCTCGATGCTCTCTTGTGAAACTTTGTCTCCTTCCTCTGTCAGTAATCTGGTTATGCAATATGCTGAAGTAACTCCAGCTCTTTATTCACACTGGATTCATGACTACACTCCTGGTTGGAACCAGGTCTCTCCAGGTTCAGAGTGTTGCTTCCCTCCAGTTCAGACTGTTCTATTTATGTCACACTAATGTCATCAGTTACCAGTTTAATGTGAGGAAGTGTGAGATCATCCAACTCAGGCCTAAAAAAGATAACTGAAACCACGTTTCTGCAAACAAGCATCTCAAAAAGTCAGTGGACAGGATCAAAAAAGTAATTTAAAAGGCTGACAGGGTGCAGACCATTATTTAAAGTGGGTTTGAAGACAAGTTAATGGATAGCATGTTATAATTAAATAACACTCTGGCTGGCTGGGTCTATCTGAAGTACTGTGTTTAAACAGATACTGCACCCCAGGAAGGATAGTTTGGCTTTACTGGGAATTCAGTGTAGATTAACCAGAATCAACATGGACATAAAGGTTAAATGATAAGGCCAGGCTACAGATACTAAGCTGTATCGCCTTGAATTTCAAAGATGTAAGGGGTGATCTAGTTGGAATGGTTCAAATGATAAGGGAGTGGGATAAATAGACAGCAATGATTGGTGGGGTGGAGGGAAACCAAGAGCAAAGGGGAATCATCGGAAAATTAACAGTGCAGTAAGAGCAAAAACTAGTCCTTCACCCAGAGGAAACAAGGCACAGTCAAGTCTTGGTCTAATTCAATGGCAAACCTGGTTTGAATGATCCACTGCAGTTCCAGTGTTCACTGCACAGCCTGCACTGGCCTTTGCAGTTCTCCTTGATGTTATGATCCAAAGGGCACCTGGTATGGCAGGAATTTGGGTATAAATTACTCTTTGAATTGTTACTAGATCTCCATTATTCCATGGGCTAAAATCCTAGGACTGATACAAAATATAGTTTACATATTAAGTTGGACACCTTTGCAAAATGAAAGGCTATAAAATATTTCAGTACCTTGTAAGAATTGGCTAACTGACAAATATCTTATACAGTTGTACAGCCTTGGGAAAAATCCTTCACACTAAAGGTAATAGCACAGCTGACAACTACTGTGTTGAATTGCTATCCACAAGAGGAGGTAAGCATCAAACGTACAGTTTTTGTGAATCAGATTTTAACATTGTGTTTGTTAGATTTTAATTTTGTCCTCTATCATTCCTATATTCACTTTGTTCCTGACTAAGTGGACAGGTTTAGCAGGATGAGATGGGGAAAAAATTATTGAAGTCTCTGGTATGGGATTGCTGCCTTTTTTTTATTTCTGTCTTCCTTTTATTTGTAAACAAGAAATTTAAGAGTCACTTTTGTGATGAAATATTGAATGGAACGGAAGTTTAATTGGGCTTTGTTTGTAGTCTAGCTGATAAAGGCACCTTCCAATGTAGCATCAATTATAGCATCATACATTGTGCTCCACTTGTGGACTGAGGTTCACTGACCTTCAACCCTGATGCTGAAGGAATGTTGGTTTAAGTCCCACTCCATAGACTTGGGGACATAACCTAGGCTGATACTCCTGTGCAGTACTTAGGGAGTGTTGTAGTGTTGGAGGTGCCACCTTTCAGATGAGATGGCAAGCTGAGGCTACGTCCACCTTGTAACAGATCCCACATCTGAGACAGAGAAAGAGAATTCTCCCATTGCCCTATTCCTTAAATGGCAACTAGAACAAATAATCTAGCTGTTTAGGTCAATGTGGTTTGCAAATGCTTGGTGCTTGCCAATGGGGTGACCTGGTTAGCAATGGTTAGCGCTGCTGCCTCACATTGTCAGGACCCAGATTCAATTCCACCCTTGGGTGACTGTGTAGGGTTTGCACACTCTCCCCATGTCTGTGTGGGTTTCCTCCCACAGTCCAAATATGTGCATGTTAGGGTGGATTAGAAATGCTAAATATCCCAAAGGGTTATAGGGATAGGGTTATGGCTGGGTTTGGGTGGGATACTGTTCAGAGGGCTGGTGTGGACCGATGGGCCAAATGGCCTGCTTTGTAGAGATTCTATGATTCTATAACTGCAATGTTTCCCACATGAATTGATGACTAAACTTCAAAAGTATTTCACTGTAAAGTACTTTGGGATGCCAGATAAGTGCAAATCTTACTTAAAATCAACTATAAGTCTGGCTACAAAAGAAGAATATGGAATAGCATAAGGTTCAATGTTGTTTGTTAATCTTTTTAAAAAATTTTCTTGACACAGGAAATGTTTCCTGCATCACTAAAAATGACAAGAAATGCCAATGCCCCCTTGGTTATTACTGTGCAGTATGCGGAGATGGGAAAAATCTTCCTTTAGGTAATTTTCACCTCACTCCATTTTTTATATTCATTAATAATGATAGATTTTCCTGTTGTTCTATGAAAGGTTAATGATTTTATCATTGCCAGTCAGCGACCAAACAGTAAATGGTAATGAGGACTTTAGCAGGGAGCCATTCAAATCTGAGAGTTTTTAACCAGCTTAACCAATTCTTTATCTTATGATCTTTCTCCTTCTAAAATGAAAATTCCACTTCTGCACATCCATTTCTTATATTCCCAAGTTAGTGTAAAAGTTATCTAGCCTTCTTCTCTATATTGTTGTTTTCTCACTCTCTTTACTTTTTGCCCTTTTATTGTAATGTCTTTTGCACAGAAATTCTTGTCTTTCTGATGCAAACATATTCCCCGTCATTTCATGCTGTGTATAAAAATCAGCAATTGAGGCTGTGGACCTTGCTTATGTGACATTGCCCTTCGAGTGGATGGTATGCCTGGGGTGCATATATTTTAGTAAAGTTATAGAGTTTCTGGTTTATCATTCAACTCTGTCTTTTTTTTGTTAAGATAAGCAACACTACCAGAAGGCGATTTGTAAGCCCTGTCCTCCAGGAAGCTTTCGGAATAACACACAAAGACTGAAATGTCAGCCTCACACCAAGTAAGTATCCCCTTCCGACCCCCTGCTCAGGAATCACTTATATTTTTAACAGTATATATGGAGAATATTTTTTGATCTGAGTTTTAATTAATCAATCTAGCTGTGAATCACAACAATTCTTGGCATATTTGACCCTTTGACATGGTATTCCACAGATGGACCTATTAAAAATTAAATATCACGTGAACTGGTTGAATGGTGACTATATTACAGCACTGGTAACACAAGTTTAAACCCAACTTTGATAGTTGAGAAATTTAAGTTCAATTAATTAAATAAATATTTAATGGAGGTAATGATGACCATGAACCGGTCTTGGTTCACCAATGTATTTTGGGCAGGGGATCAGGTATCTTTACCCAGTCAGACTCGTACGTGACTCCAGACCTACAGCAATGTGTTGAACTATTAATTGCTCTCTGAAATGGTTTAATTAGACACTTAGCTGCATCAAAAGCAATGTGATGACTGGTAGCAGCTCAAAAAGACAGCTCAGCAACACCTTCACAAGGTTGGTTAGCAATGGGCAGTAATTGGAGTTGCAGGTAGGCAGGGTAGTGAAGAAGGTGTTTGGTACACTTGCCTTTATTGGTCAGTGCATTGAGTGTAGGAGTTGAGAGGTCTTGTTGTGGCTGTACAGGACATTGATTAGGCCAATGGTTTTAGAATATTGCATTCAATTCTGGTCTCCCTGTTATAGGAAAAATGTTGTTAAACTAGAAAGGGTGCAGAAAAGATTTACAAGGATGTTGCCAGGGTTGGAGGGTTTGAGCTATAGGGAGAGGCTGAATAGGCTGGGGCTATTTTCCTTCGAGCATTGGAATTTGACGGGTGACCTTATAGAGGTTTATAAAATCATGAGGGGCATGAATAGGGTGAATAGACAAGGTCTTTTTCCTAGGATGAGGGAGTCCAAAAGTAGAGGTCATAGGTTTAAGGTGAGAGGAGAAAGTTTTAAAAGGCACCTAAGGGCCAACATTTTCACACAGAGGGTGGTGTGTGTATGGAATGAGCTGCCAGAGGAAGTGGTGGAGGCTGGTACAATTACAACATTTAAAAGGCATCTGGATGGGTACCTGAAAGGAAGCATTTAGAGGGATATAGGCCAAATGCCGATAAATGGATCTAGATTCATTTAGGATATCTGGTCAGCATGGACAAGTTAGACCGAAGGGTCTGTTTCTGTGCAGTACAGCGATGACTCTAAATGCCCACATCCTATGAATAAATAAAATTGAAATCCTGTGAATATATTTTTTTCTAGAATATTTTCACTTAGTGAACTATTTTGAGCTTATAAATGATGCCTTTGTGGTTAAGGTACTGCAAAATTGACCATGAGGGTGTGGAGATCACCATGGCTCAGGTTCAGAATGGGGCAAAGGTAGACCAGTTTCCAGCTGCAGAGGGAACAGAGTTAACCTGGGTATTGGCTGAGGACAGTGTGGGCTTTCTGTGGATGAACAAGATCTCAGCGTCCTGTGCAGAGTTACTACAGGAAACATCACAATTGGATGAGGTTCAGGAGGTCTGGAAACATAATTCAGCTCGAGTTAGTATGTTCATGAGAGGAGGGGAATGAAAGTTTCTGTTAATGATTACCCAGGAAGAGTTAGGTAGTTAAAAACCCAGTCTAACTCCTGAGTAAGATTGAAACTGAAACCTATATTACGGCACACACACCCAGCTACTTGTCCCCCAACACCTTTACGCCTTGGGGCCCTGACAATCCCTCCCCCTCACCACGCTGGCCCGACTCCCCATGCAACGTGAATCCAAACCCCCTCCCCCCACTTCTAGGACCTGTCAACCCACCTCCCCTCTCATTGTGGAATCCAGCAACCAAAGCCCACCCCCACCCTGTCAGTAGTACTCCTCTACCATTGAACACAACACCCAAACCTCCCATCTGCCAGCTCTGACATCCTGCAATCTAGAAATAATTTTGTCTTTTCCATGAAAGCAGACAGAAGCTGATACAACGTATGATTGTAGAAGAGTACAACACAGAAGAAGCACATTCAAACTGTCCACTCTCACAGAATCCCTACAGTGTGAAAACAGGCCCTTTGGTCCAACAAGTCCACACCAAGCCTCACAGCATCCCACCCAGACCCATCCCCCCTAATCTACCCATCCCTGAACACTACGGGCAATTTAGCATGGCTAATCCACCTAACCTGCACATCTGTGGACCGCGGAAGCAAACCAGAGTACCTGCAGGAAACCCACGCAGACACGGGGAGAATGTGCAAACTTTGCACAGACAGTCACCTAAAGCTGAAATTGAACCTGGGTCCCTGGTGCTGTGAGGCAGCAGTGCTGACTACTGAGCCACCGTGCTGCCCCTAGCTCTCTGCAGGTGTAATGCATCTTGTGCCATGGCCCTACCTTCCCTCAGAATCGCTGCAGCTTTTTTTTCAGATTATGAGCAAATTCCCTTTTGAAAGTGAGAAATGAACCTGCCTTTTGAGCTGTGAATTCCAGATCCTAACCACTTGCTGTGTAAAAAATTTTGTTTCTAATGTTCGTTTTGGATCATTTGCTAATCACCTTAAACCTGTGTCCTTTGGATCCCCACCCTTCCAAAGGCAGCGATTTCTCTCCGTACTCCATCCAGAATTCATCATTTTCAATATCTCCATCAAATCTCCATTCTGCTTTCTCTTCTTAGAAAAGAATGTCCCAGCTTCTCCAATCTATCTCCACTTAAGTTCTCCATCCCTCGGACCATTCTTGTGAATCTTTGCTGCATTCCCTTCAATGCCTTTACATCCTTTTTAAAGTCCAATACATGAAGTCCCAGAGTTTTGAATAGGTTCCATTCTGGAGTCTGTTCACAAGTTGATTTGTACACGAGTTGGAAGACAATTCAGGGTGATATAAAACAGCTGTCTGTAAGTGCAGGAAATGTTTGTATGTTGGATCTTTAAAATTCCACCCCTGCATGGGATCACATTCATTAAGTATGAATGTTTATAAGTTGGACATTGGTAAATCAGGGACCCCCTGTACCCGGAACTGGATGCAGTACTCTAGTTGATGCTGAGCTAGTGTTTCAGACAGGTTTAACACAACTTCCTTGATGTTGTACTCTGTCAACACAATCCAAGATCCCACATGTTTTATTCACCACCTGCTCAGTCTATCCTCCCACCTTCAATAATATCTTCACATATTTTTGTTGTATCTTTTATATCTTGGAGCTATGCAGAGATGACTCCGTTTTCTATGTGTTTAACAGGTTTTATTCACAATGCTTTAAGTATCTACTCCATGCTTCAGCCCCATGTACAGCTTGTTTACTTTTCTCTGAGTCCACACCCAGGCTTAACAAATCAAGCACAAACAGCGTCATAATCAAACAGATGCGCATAATCAAACGCTGAAGAACTGAATGCTACAATAGTCCATACTCCCTTCTGCTTCTGCAACCGCTTTAGAATTGTAATGTACATTTACTGCCCCTCATTCTTTCTCTTTAAAAGTTTCAGCCCAGTTAACATCCAAGCAGTATTTCCTGAGTTCGCCTCATTTCTTTCCCACCTTGCTGCATTGAAGCAGAAGCCTGCTCTTCCTAATTTTCTGGAGCAAGGAAGAGAAGTCAGGGATATGTGGTCATGTCTATGTATCTTTTCACCTATAGGGAAGAGGAGTTTATGGAAGTTCTTGAAATTGACAACAGAAACCAAAGGTGATGGGAACAATAATCTATTAAACGGAAACAAATAACAAAATAATCTTAAAACAAATTCAACAGAAACTTTACACTTATACCAAGCACTGGTATTATGAACAACATAACATTGAAGATATTGGAGAGTCTTTGTTACATCTTTTTGATGTCTGAAATACAGTCTGAAAGAGGAGTCATTCTCAAAAAGAGTGAAACTGAGTACAATCCCTTTTGGACAAAGGGGAAGGAAGTCTCCCCTTGCAGTTTCAAGCATTAAGAATGTGATTATGAATAGGTTTGAGGTTTGGCCTTGACTCATTGTCAGAGTTACATCTGCTTTCAAGCTTGAGACATCAAAACTGGTCACAATTTCTTAACGTGAAGATATGTGTTTCGTTCCTAGAGGGATCAAAGGGTTCAGGGAGAAAACAGGAACTGGGAACTGAGCTGGGTGATCAGCCATGATCATATTGAAAGGCGAAACAGGCTTGAAGGGCCGAATGATCTACTCCTGCTCCTGTTTTCTGTTCACTTCAGCTACACACCACTTTTCAGGAGGAGCTGGAATCTGAATTCCCAGCTGGGAATGCAGACCTCAGTGCCAACGTAGTGTAATGTGCTAATTAGTGAGTATTCACGTGGTGATATTTACATAAGGATTTGATTAAATATTAGAACTGTGCTTCGAGACAAGTCTGCAGGGAGCCAGGAACAGATCCAATACACACTTTGAAAGGAAACTGGATCTATATTTAAGAACAATTTACAAGGCAGTAGGAAAAGAGCAGAGGGAGTTGGCCGAATTGAACAGCTCTTATTGAAGTGCTGGCAAAGTCACAGTGGTCCAAATGGCTTTCTTCTCTACTGTATGATTCTGTGAAATGGTGAGCTTGGAGCTGTGCAATCAGGATCCCCCAAAAATTGAAAATAAGTCGGAAGCTCAGCAAAGATTACGGTATCACTGACACTAGGCACCAACAAGTACTCATTCACCCAGACAAATATGGTTACTGGAGAACAGACTGACACGAGTGAATAATATTGCAGTGTCAGACTGAGTTGTCGGAACATAGATCAGGAATGTGAAAATGCAGAACTAGGACCAGGTGTGAGCCATTCAGCCCTTCGAATCTGCTCCATAGTTCAGTATGATTATGGTTGATCTAATTGTGGTCTTGTCACTCATTTCTTATCTGTGCCCCATAACCCTCGAGTCCCTTGTCTATCGAAAATCCATCTGACTCTGCCTTGTATCAATTCAGTGGTTTCGGGAGTGATTTAACGAAAACCACTGACTGGTGCTATCATTGGAGATCAAGGCAGAACTTATTTTACAGAAACTGAGACAGTTTAAATGCCCAAAGCCTTTGTGGCTTTCATTGGTTATCTGAAATGCTTGAATAAAAACACCATTAAATTCTCAAGCTTCAGTTTGCATCCTATCCACAGAAGGTTCCACACATGCAGTTGCTCTCTACAGAAATATCTGAGATTGCAGCATTCACTGTGCAGTTAAAGGCATTCATGAAGCCTCAGGAACACATGTATGGTGGCACAGTGATTAGCACTGCTGCCTCACAGTGCCAGGGACCCAGGTTTGATTCCAGCCTCAGGCAACTGCGTGGAGTTTGCATGTTCTCCCTGTGTCTGTGTTGGTTTCCTCACGCAGTCCAAAGATGTGCAGGTTAGGTGGATTGGCCATGCTAAATTGCCCATAGTGTTCAGAGATGTGCAGGCTAGGTGGGTTAGCTGTGGGAAAATGCAAGGTTATGGTGTAAGGGTGTGGGTCTGGGTGGGATGCTGTTCAGAGGGTCAGTGTGGACTCAATGGGTCGAATGGCTTGCTTCCACACTGTAGGGATTCTAGGTTCTATGAACAAGTTGAAAATGTTGAATATGCCAGGCTTCGTTTGGAAATATTTATATCACCATACATTAACGGAATGGAAGTGAGTTACCCATGATGCAAGGACCTGTTTGAGAATTGGGTCACTTTGTTGCTAGTTCCTATCTGTCTTATCATTTAATTGCTGAAATTTTTGCAGCTGAAGGGCAATTGCCTGGGATGCCTGAATGTGCATTGCTGAGGAAATGAGAGATAAGATTTACAAGATCTGTTTTATTTGCAATGAGGCTGCAATCTGTGGGTTAAAGTGCAATTTTTTTCAGAAAATTCAGGGTGGCTATATGCAGCAGCATCAAAAACACTCATTGAAGGGTCTGATGGTTCAACTTCATGCTTTTGCAAAGTTCAGATGATAACATAGCTAAATGTTTACTCTACCATTGCTTGCTGACACTTCCCAGTACTTTCATTTCTCACAACAGATTTCCAACTTCTGCAAAACAGTTTTTGACTCAAGTGCAACAAATTCATTTCAGGGCTATTGCCTCCTAAGGACATCCCTGCAACTCGCATTCCCACTACTAGTACTGTGAGCAGTTTTTGGTCCCCATATCCAAGAAAAGATATTACTTCCTTGGAGGGGTTTCAGAAAGGTTCACTAGGATGATCTCCAGTATGGAGGCAATGTCTTATGAGCAAAAGGTTAAACAGTTTGGGACATTACTCACTGGAGTTTAGAATAATGAGAGGTGATTTCATTGAAACATACAGGATTCTTAAGAGGCTTGACAGGGTAAATGCTGAGAGGGGGGCCAATTTAAGACTGAGATGAGGGGGAATTTCTTCTCTCAGAGGGTTGAGAGTTTTGCACAAGAGAGCTGTGGGGGCAAGGTCCTTGTGTATACTTAAGGCTGAGATAGAGAGATTCTTGGTCAGTCAGGGAATCAAGAGCTATGGGGAAAACACAGGAAACTAGGTGTGAGGAGTGTCAGATCAGCCATGATTCTATTGAATGGCAGAACAGGCTTGCGGGGCAGAATGTTCCTATCTCTTTTGGACTTACGATTAATGAAGATGTATATAAATGATATCTTTCGATCACAAATGACTGGATGAAATTTCTTCATTTAGTAATAAACTTGCGGAATGTACAGTCACTGGGAAAAATAAACTTATCAATCAAATGTCTTTTTTTTAACAGTTGCACACTGTTGGGGATGACTGTCTACATTGAAGGTAACAGCACAGTTGATAACTATTGTACCGATCCACCTCTCCTACCGAACATTGAACCGTGGAAAAAAAGTAGGTTTCATACGTAATTTTTACGCTTTTACCATGTTTAATTACTAACCTGTGCAGAATAGAATTTCATTTTGAACTAACCCGACCTCCAGTGTTTATAACATCATTAATTCCTAAGCAAGGCAGAGATGCTGAACAATTTGTGTCACATATATACAGGATGGTCAAAAAGATGTTTGGCACGTTTGCCTTCATTACTCAGTCCTTTGAGTATGGGAGTTGGGAAGTTACATTGAAGTTGTACAGCACATTGGTGAGGCCTCTTCTAGAATACTGTGCCCACTTCTGGTTGCCCAGTTATAGGAAGGATATTATCAAGCTGGAGAGGGTTCAGAAGAGATTTATCAGGATGTTGCCAGGTATGGAATGTTTGAGTTACAAAGAAAGGCTGGATAGGCTGGGATTTCTTTCACTGGAGCGTAGGAGGTTGAGAGGTAACCTGATAGAAGTTTATAAAATCATGAGGGGAATAGATAGAGTTAATGGTGGTTGTCTTTTCTCTAGAATAGGGGATTTTTTTAGGGTGAGAGGAGAGATATTTATACAAATTTTTTATACAGTGGGTAGTTTGCGTGTGGAATGAACTTCCTGAGGAAGTGGTGGATGAAAGTACAACTACCGCATTTAAAAACCATTTGAATAAGTACATGAATAGGAAAGGTTTGGAGAGAGGATCAGGCAGGTGGAACTATAGTTTAGTTTGGGATTATGTTCAGCATGGGCTGGTAGGACCGAAAGGTCTGTTTCTGTGCTGTATGGCTTTATGACTCTCAGGGTGGAAAATTCTGGAATTCTAAGAGGGTTTTGGGTTAAACTGAGGCCCTGTTTGCCTTTTAAATGGAAGTAGATGCTGAGCTGAAGTTGACTCGTTAACATGGAAGTGTCTGAGATGTTGCAACTAGCAAAACTGATCCATGAATTCGCAACAAAACCCATCACTCCCATGATTGACGACCTACATTGTCTGCCAGATAAAATTCACATCCTTCTTTACAAATTTCTTAATGTTTTCACCTCTGCTTTCTATGTTTTTAAAGATACTTTCTAGTTACCCTATTCAGGCACACCACTGTAGGAGATGAGACTTGAACCCAGGCCTCTTGTCTCAGTGGTAAGATCACTACCATTGCACCACACAATCCCTGTGTGACCATTTCTAGATCAGTCTTCCTGATCACTGCTCCCCTCCTTGTAAGTCACAAACTTTAATCACTCTGTCATTGGTACCTGAACCTTCAGCTGCTGAATGTTGAAACTCTGGAATTCCCAATGAAACCCCACTGCCTCTTTTTCGCTGGAGTTCAGACAAATGAGGGGGAATCTCATAGAGACTTATAAAATTCCAGCAGGACTGGACAGGGGAGATGCAGGGGGAACGTTCCCAATGGTGGGTGTGTCCAGAACCAGAGGTCACAGGATGAGAATTCAGGGTAGACCATTTAGGACAGGGATGAGGAGACATTTCTTCACCCAAAGAGTGGTGATTCTATGGAATTCATTACCACAGGAAGTAGTTGATGCCAAAACATTGAATGTATTCAAGAAATGACTAGATATAGCACTTAGGGCGAATGGGATCAAAGGTTATGGGGAGAAAGCAGGATTGGGTTATTGAGTTGGACGATCAGCCATGATCATGAGGAATGGTGGAGCAGGCTTGAAGGGCCGAATAGCCTCCTCCTGCTCCTATCTTCTGTTTTCTATGTTTCTCTGTTTATCTCTTCAAGATGCTCCACATGACCTATGCTAAATTGCCCCATAGTGACCAGGGATGTGCAGGCCTGGTGGATTAGCCATGGGAAATGCAGGGTTACAGGGATAGGGTAGAGGGGTAGGTCTGGTTGGAATGCACTTTGGAGGGTTGTGCAGATTTGATGGGGCAGGGTGGAG
The DNA here is from genome assembly GCF_021869965.1 of Rhincodon typus. Taxonomy (NCBI): domain Eukaryota; kingdom Metazoa; phylum Chordata; class Chondrichthyes; order Orectolobiformes; family Rhincodontidae; genus Rhincodon; species Rhincodon typus. The sequence continues at coordinate 4,724,300 of NC_063362.1, forward strand.
ACAATGGCCTAGTGGTATTATCGTTGGACTGTTAATCCAGAGACCCAGGTAATGTTCTGGGGACCCGGGTTCAAATCCCGTAATGGCAGATGGTGGAATTTGAATTCAATAAAATATCTGGAATTAAGAATCTGATGATGACCGTGAATCCATTGTCCATTGTCGAAAAAACCCATCTGGTTCACTAATGTCCTTTAGTGAAGGAAACTGCCAACCTTACCTGGTCTGGCCTACATGTGACTCCAGACCCACAGCAATACGGTTGACTCTTAACTGCCCCCTGGGCAATTAAGGATGGGTGATAAATACTGCCTAGTCAGCAACACTCTCATCCTGTGAATGAATAAAGAAAACAAAAATGGCCTGCTTCCACATTGTAGGGATTCTATGATTCTAATACTTCTTTCATCAATTTGTGACCCTCCATGTGTCTCCATGTCTCATTCCATTTGTTGATGCTCCAGTGAAGTGCCTTGGGATGTTATAGCATGTTGATGGCACTACACACAGAAACAGGTTGTTACTGTGGACTTATAAGTGGAATTCAATGCCATTCACCTCTGGAGGTCTGTAAGAGGATAAAGAGCGGACACAAGGAAATGTTAGGAGTCCCTGCAAACTCCAGCTTCTTTCATAGATAAACCCATTATTAGCAAAAGGAACTAGACTCAGGGAAGTTTTAAAAATGTAGACAGTTAGGAGGATGAATGAACATGGGAACAAGTGTAGGCCATTCAGCCCCTTGAGCCTGTTCTGCCCCTCTAAAAAATCATGGCTGAGCCTTTACTTCAACACCATTTTCCCCGCACTGTCTCTGTACCCTTTTCTTTAAATTCATTCACATGATGAAGTCGTCGCTGGCCAGGCGGCATTTATTGCCCATCCCTAATTGCACAGAGGGCAGTTAAGTGTCAAACACATTGCTGTGGGTCTGGAGTCACATGTAGACCAGACCAAGTAAAGACAGCAGTTTCCTTCCCTAAAGGACATCAGTGAATCGGATGGGTTTTTCCCAACAATTAAAAATGCTTTCATGGTCATCGTTAGGCATTTAATTCCAGATTTTTATTAAATGTAAATTCCACCATCTGGCATGGCAGGATTCAAACCCAAGCCCTCAGCACATTAGCTGGGTCTCTGGATTAATAGTCTATCAATAACATCACTGATATCTAGAAAGTTCTCGATTTCTGCCTTGAGCATACTCAGTGACTGAACATCCTCAGTTTTCTTGCAAAGAGAATTCTGAAGGTTTACCATTTCAGCAAGTCAGCGGAAGTTGGGGAAAATGTTAACACAATTATTGAAATTTTCAGAACATTTTTACAAACCAAGATTTCCTCTTGTTCCAGGAAACTCTTTAACTTCTTTCATGGTTTGGATTCTGATTTCTTTGGCCATTCTTTGTGTCATCATAACAGTGAGATCATCACTGTGCAAGGTATCAAAGAAGCAAGGTAATGGATTGAAGGTTTGGGTGACAGTTCATTGATCCAAATGTAGATGAGAGAGGCAGCATTTCCTTGCATGAGAGCTGAGTGTCATAGGACTGAAACATTTTTCCACTCATAATATCTAAGTCAAACTATCTGCCTTTTATCTGTTTTATTTGTGAATGAAAGTGTGTGGCTTCAGGGTTTAAAGGGGTATCGTTAAAGTGCATGATTGTAGATTAGTAATCCTTTCTTTTTCTCTGCCATTTGTTAAAGAGTAAATTTGTTTACAATAAACAGAATTATTTTCCGGCTGATGATGAAACCTGGCGTGAATTGATTTTGTGCTGAGTTGCACAATCCGTTAGGTAAATTGATCACTTCCGAAGAAGCCATGCTAAATTGCTCCATAGTGTCCAGGGATGTGTAGGTTAGGTGGATTAGCCATGAGATGGTCAATGTGAGGTTACAGGGAAAGGGCGGGGGTGGGATGCTCTTCAGAGGGTCGATGCAGACTTGATGGGCTGAATGGCCTCTATCTGCACTGTAGGGATTCTATTATAAGGGTCATTGGACCAGAAATGTTAGCTGTGCTTTCTCTCCACAGATGCTGTCAGACCTGCTGAGTCTTTCCAGCAATTTCTGATTTTGTTTTTGAAATTGATCAGCTTGATGGCTCAATGGGATGCTTAGACATTTGTGATTGGCTTGAGGAATAGTTGGCCTCAATGATTGGTGGTAACACCAAACAGAAGCTTTTCTCAAACTTAAGTGTGATCCAATTGCTGTAAAGATTATAAGAGGGAGCTTCAAGCCAGGCGTCAGTTCAGGTCAGGCAGTATCTGTGGAGAGAGAAACAGAGTTAACATTTTGAGCCTGGATAGAAACATCGAATCCCTAAAGTGTGGAAGGAGGCCATTCAGCCCATCGAGCCTACACCGACCCTCCAAACAGCATCCCACCCAGACCCAGCCCCTACCCTAGCCCCATATGCACTGCATTTCCCATGGCTAACCCACCTAGCCTGCACGTCTCTGGACGCTGTGGGGCAATATAGCATGGCCAAATCACCAGTCAATTTGAAAACACAGCATTAACTCTGTTTCTGTCTCCACAGATGCTGCTGGACCTGCTGACTTTCTCCAGCATTTTCTCATTCATTTCAGAATTTTGGCATCCGTAATATTTTGCTGTTATTACAGGAGTCAATCTATGTGAATGAACCATTTGGTGCATACTTAAAATTATTAGAAAAATTCAATTGAGTTTCTGTACCAAATGGCCCAATCACTTACTGTTTGCCAACATGTTTGTAAACAGCTGTGAATTTGCAGCAGCGTGAAGTAAGCTTGTTTAAATGTAGAATCAAATGTAAAAATATAAACTTGGAAATGCAAGGAAGCGTTGCAACAGGACCATATTCTAAATGTGTATTCCAGATTCATTACTGCCTTGCTAACCTGATTTGTCTCTCTGTCTCTCTCTCTCTCTCTCTTCTAGGAATTGGAATGCTGGTGAAGCTGAAGGTAAGTCTGTTTTACAAACGTTGCTTGTTCTCTGAATTGCCATTCCATTTACAGATTTTTCATTAACCAATGGTGAATTGGGTTGCAAGTTTAAAACTATTTCAATAGAAATGTCTTTGGTTTGGATGGCGTTTGTTACAGTATACAGCTCTGACTTCGCTCTAAGGTCTGTTTGTTCCTGTCCCCTGGGCTGTACAACGGGTTTACTGTCCTTATAGGATGTACTCTATCAGTAATAAGACCATAAGACATAGGAATAGTAGAGCATTCAGCCCATTGAGTCTGCTTCAACATTCAATGAGATAATGGTTGATCTGATCATTCTCAACTCCACTTTCCTGCCTTTTTCTCCATAACCCTTGATTCCATTATTGATCGAAAATCTGTCTATACTGCAATATTTACAAGTTTCAAGACTTGTAAAGAATTATTATTCTACTTTTCTTGTCTTATAACCAAAGCACACAACCTTAGACTTTTCACATTGTACTTCCAATGCCATCTTGCTGCCCACTCATATAACATATAGACCAAAAGGGAAGAAATAATTCAGACATAGTCTTGAAAGAGTAATTCCAATTCTTTGTTAACACAATGTATGTATATTAGAGTCTAAAACAGAGAACTATTTCTCCAACAGTCCCCCATTGCAAGCTCTTTCTCTAAAAGTTCTACTTATGTCATGATTACTTGGCTTACTCCACAGTCTTCATTGTGGAACAGGCTGAAGAAGAACAAAAGTTCATGGAATTGTTATGGTGCAGAAGGAGGCCATTCAGTCCATTGTATCCACACCAGCTCTCCGAATGAGCATTGTGATTTAGTGCCTTTGTAACCCCTCTGAATTGTTTCTCTTGAGATGATAGCCCTGTTTGAATGCCTTGGTCACACATCCAGGCAGTGCACTCAGTACCTGCGGCAGAGTCACCCTAAATCTACCAGACCATGGGGCTGCTCTGTCATTAGAGACTGGTGGTGGTTTAACCTGAGGGGCACCATGCCATGGGTGAGGGGAGAGGTTGAGAAGGAATGTCCTTCACGGTAACCTCAGTCAACATGGGAATTGTGCTCATGCTGTTGGCATCAATCTGTACTGCAAAACAGCCACCCAACTGAGCTAACCACTCCCCACTTCAGACTCTAATCACTTGCTGTGTGGAGATTCTTTTCTCACACGTTACATATGCTCCTTTTGCAAATAACTTTAAATCTGCGCCCTGTCACTCTCAGATATGTGGCACCTGTGGACTTTAACTCACTTGTTTGATTGTGACCTGCCCCCTTCATTGATCTGCCTTTGAGGCTGCAAGTTGACCTGGTATCCTTGACTGCAGCTCAATTCTAGAGGTCATTGGAGCTCCAAGGCTTCAGGCACCTGGCTTTGCAAAAGACCTGAGGCCTACTTCAAGCATGTGCCCTGGGCACCAACATTTCTGTATCTACCAATACCCCAGCTTGTTAAAATATTGGGATGGTTGGGTGATGACGCAGTGGCATTATCACTAAACTAATAATTTGGAGATGCAGGTAACGTTCTAGGGATCTGGATTCAAATCCCAAAATGGCAGAAAGAATAAGGGGGAGAGGAATAAAAGAGGAAAAATATTAAAACAACAAATACATTTCTTTCAATGTGCCTAATTAAATAAAAATCTGGAACGATGAGTCTAATGATGACCATGAATTCACTGTTGATTGTCAGGAAATGCCCATTCAGTTCACTAATGTCCTTTAGGCAAAAGGAACTGTGGGTCTGGGCCTTCATTTGACTCCAGACCCACAGTCAATGTGGTCGACTCTTGACTACTCTCTGGGCAATTAGGGATGTCCAATAAATGCTGGCTTAGCTGATGACACTCATATCCTATGAACGAATTCAAAAAAATGGAGAAATGTTAAAAAGACAAACAAATTTCTATCAAATACGCATCTGTAAAATGAGCTCCCATTACTTTTTTTTCATGAAAAAACACAGTTTATTTGCATCTGTGGCGTCAAAGGTGATATTTACAAAGGGAGCGATGACGAAGCAGAAATAAATGCAGGAACTTTGCCAGAAGCTGAGGAGCAACACGTGAATGGAATTAACTCTGATTCAAAATCTGCGACAGCAATGATGCCACTGCTAAGCAACAAAATGACTGAAGCTCCTACATACAAATATGACATTCTCGACATCGAGACAGTGTCAGCTGTTGGTGAGTGCAATGTTTTCCCCTCTACCTTTTCCCTCCTGTCAATGTTGTCAGCTGTAGCTCAGTAGGTAGCACATTCCCAGCCTGTTGGAAGGGGAAAGCTTGGAAGAGCTGTGAACAATCTGTGTCCTCCTGCTCCACATTATATCACTGCAGGCTCAGTGGGTGGCAGCCTTGCCTCTGAATCAGAATGTCACGAGTTTAAATCCCACTCCACAGACTTAAAGACAGAAGTCCAGACTGGCACTGTCATTCAGTATTGAAGGAGCCTGTCAAGGTCAGAGGTGTCATCGTTTGAAGGAAATGTTAAACCAAGGGTTCATTTTCTCTGTCATGTAGACAAACACTCATTATCACTACTTCAAAAGAAAGCAAGAGAATGTCATATACTTGCCAATATTTATTGCTCAGTTTAGAGATTATCTGGTCATTAATAATTAATATTATTTTTGGGGCTTGCAAATTGGCTGCTGTACTTCTGACATTACAGCAGTAAGTACAATTCAGAAGTATTTCATTGGTGATAAAGTTTGCTACAGCGTATTGAAGTTGGGAAAGGTGCTATATAATGATAAGTCTTCCTTTTCTTTCAATACATTGCACTCTGCTTATTCACCCTGATGTTTATATAAAGGGGTAATGTAGTAAAGATGTGCTGCTGTTTTAAATGCATTTTACAGCCCTGTAACATAGGATAAATGGGGAGGTTTTGTGGCACAGTTAGTAGCCTCCTTTGCTCCAGGTTTGAGTCCCACTCTGGCGCTGGTTGACAATGGAAGAGTATCTGTACAGTGGCTAAACAGGTTGATCCTTGACCTGTAAACCTTCCAACCAGCTGGGTGGCAGGTAGTAGGATTCTCCTGGTAAGCCAAACTGCAGAAGGCAATTGAAAATCACTTTGACCTTAAGATTGGACCAATCCAAGAAAAGTCCGTTGCCCAAACCTGGGAAATGAGGTCAAGAGACCGGACAACTTACACTGACTGTTTGTGCAATTGAACCTAATTGTAACATTCATTTGTTTTCATGCAGTTGACCCTAAAGTCAGTACAGAGGACAGTATTCCATTTCCAGTCCAAGAAAACGGGAGAAACTCAAACACCTATTATCCCATAGAGGAGCAGAATCAGAAGCAATATAATGAGCCTGTAACTATGGGAAACAAAAACAGCGCACAAACAAGCCAATACTTCGAAAGCAATAAATAGTGACTGTGTCACATTTCTGTCCAAACTCAGCTTCCTGCAGAACACACAAGTTGGTATTATCAATGGGAGGTGGTTTTTAAAGGTGCACATGGCCATTGAGTTGATGTCTTTGTCATGAGGAACCTGTTCAGCAGGAAGCGAGGAGATGTGTCTGAGGGCTGTTTGGAACCAAAGCGTTTTTTTTTGGTGTTTGATTACATGAAAACAACTAAATCAATGAGAACACTCATCTCAGATACACACACCAGAATATTTTAACTTAGCAGAGATCTTCCTTAAGTAAATCATCCATTCCAAATGTGGATCCATGGCAGAAAGGTGGACGTCTCCTTTATTGTGGATTTGCAAAGCAGACCAGACTTGAATATAAACCTCCAAAGATCTGTTGGTCTCAGGTTGTATTTTTAAACAATTCACAGAATGCCTACAGTACAGAAGCAGGCCATTCAATCATCAACTCCATATCTATTGGGTTTCCTAGGGATCAGTGGTTAAAGAAACAAATTTTAAAACTTCCTCTTCAAAATAAACAGGGTTTATGGAAAAAAACTAGCCATTAGCCAATTAAACTAGACAAACCTCTCTTCACATTTTTGAGATTCTGAGTCTGCAACATGTTAAAATGAGAATTATTGGAGGTGATAATCAGCTCATTGGTAAAGATCCCATTTTAAGAGGAGTTAGAAAATCCCCCAGTGCCTTCAGTGAAAAGTCTAAGCTGGTGCAGTGCTGAGGGAGTCCTATACTGTCACAAGGGTCTTTTTGGATATGATTATAAACTGAGCCTATGCTTGCCTCCTTAGGTGGGCGTGAAAGAATTCACAGTTTCAAACAAAAAGGAGAGCTATATTGAGCGTCCTTCTCGATAATTGTGGCCACAATCACTGCTTAAGAGATCAGCGGTGTGTAAATTGGCTGCTCCATTTAATCAAGTCACAACTGGTTATTTATTAAGATTGCTGATTATAGAACCTAGTTCACAAAGTGTCAGGTACAGCTGTGCTTTTCGCAAGAGTAGCTGCACTCCCAAATAAATCATAGATGAGAAGCTCTCTCAGGTTTTTGAGACACACACAGCAATGTTATATCAATGCACGTTCACATTTTTTCCTGCGAAGTTGTTTGTGCTGTGTCCTGTGCTTATAGATTTTCAGAGGTTTAAATACAGGAAAATAATTTAAATGCAACATTTAATCTAACAGAGGCTGTGATCTTAGCAGCTCCAGGAATTTTGTCCTTTAGATTTGTGTAACTTAAACTGTGTTGGTATCCAGCTATTGCAGCAACTGGAGCTTTCCTCTACAGAATAAGCAATATTCTTTTAAAGTACTAACACACTTTAGAAGCTTGTCTTTATAAAACACTGCTCATATTGTATAATGCATTCTCAAATATTATTACTGCTGTACATTGAACATAAATAAAATCAATTGCATTCTTTGCCTAGTTCAGTCTCCTTCTGCACAGTATCAAGCAGCGTCTTACAGGATTACTCTTAGTGTTAAGTCTGTATGATTACTGCAGAGTTAAGCAGGCTACTTGGGGGAGAGGGGCAGTTTCTGTTAGATCAGAGGAGATGTGGTGAATTGAAGGAAGGATTTAGAAGTGTAAGAGACCCAGACCCCAGCTGGAGCATTGTGTACAGTTATGGGCACCACATTATAGGAAGGATGTGAATGCATTGGAGAGAGCGCAGAAGTGATTTAGAGAATGGTCCCAGGAATGAGAAACTTCAGCAATGAAGATAGAGTGAGGAAATTGGGACTGTTTTTCTTGAAAAGAAAACTGAGAGGAGATTTGATAGAGGTTTTCAAAATCATGAGCGGGGCTGAACAGAGTCAATAGAGAGAAACTGTTCCTGCTCATAAAAGAAATTAGAACGAGAGGGCATAAATTTAACATGATGTGCAAAAGAAGCAAGGGTGATGTGAGGAAACACTTTTTCACACAGTCTGGAAATGTGGTAGAGGCAGGTCCAATTGAGGTACACGTGGATATGGAGTAAAAGCAGGACTAGGTAATGCTGCTCATTGGAAGAGTCACTATAGGCACGATGGGCAGAATGGCCTTCTTCTGTGATTCTGGGAGGAGACAATAAATCTTTCTGGTTATAAGAAGGGGAAGGGGGCATGGACACAAGATTAAATCCAAGAGATTTAGAAGCAAGAGAAAGAACAGGTTCTTCTTTTACACAAAATATGGAGAGGTAGAGAAAACACTGTCAGAAAGTTACTGAAACTGAGTGTCAGCATCAATGATTAGGTTTTATAGGTGCCTCGGGGGAAGAAAATGCACTGTGTGGCCAGATGGGATTGGGACCACAGATTGTACCAAATTAACACTAACACAGATGGATTAAACCAATTCCCCCTATTTCCCAGGTAGTAATCTTCACATAAGTATAATCAAGCATTGTCAGACAGAACCTGTGATGCAATTACATCATTTGGGTCAACCAAAATTTTGCAGATGGAGCATCAAGCACCATTCAGTATGATCATCCCTCTCAGTCCCCCGTTCCTGCTTTCTCACAATACACTTTGATCTCTTTAGCCCTAAGAACTATATCTAACTCCTTCTTAGAGAATTCCACAGGCTCAGCACTCCCTGGGTGAAGAAATTTCACCTCATCTCAGTCCTATATGGCCTTCCCTGTATCCTTAGACTGTGACGCCTCGTTCTGGAGTTCCCAGTCATCAGGAACATTCTTCCCAAGTTTATCCTGCCTAGTTAGATTTATATAGGTTTCAATGAGATTCCCCCTTCATTCTTTGAAACTCCAGTGAATAGAGTCCTAAACAATCTAGTCTCTCTTCATAGGTCAGTACTGCCATCTCTGGAATCAGTCTAGTAATCCTTTATTGCACTCCCTGTATTGACAGAACATCATTCCTCAGATAAGGAAATCAAAATTGGATAACATTCTAGGTGTGGTCTTACCAAAGCCCTGTATAATTGCAGCAAGACATCCCTGCTCCTGTGCTCAAAAAATCCTCTCATATGAAGGCCAATATTCTGCATGTTGACTTTCAATGACTGGTGTATAAGGACACCAAGGTCTTATTGCACCTCCCCCTTTCCCAACCAATCACCATTCAGCCTGCATTCCTGTTTTTGCACTAAAGTGGATAACCTCACACTTGCCCACATTATTCTCCATCTGCCGGCTCACTCAGCCTGTCCAAATCACATGGCAGCGTCTCTGCAATAAGAGATAACAAGGTGTAGAGCTGGATGAACACAGCAGGCCAAGCAGCATCATAGGAGCAGGAAGGCTGACGTTTCGGGCCTGGACCTTTCTTGCATCCTGCTCGTAGTTGGTGTGGGAGCTGTGCGTACCACCGCACAGTTATAGAATCATAGAGCCGCACAGCACAGAAGCAGAGCCTTTTGGTCCAACTCGTCTATGCTGACCACACATTCTGGTCCCATTTGCTTCTGCCAACCTCTTTGCTTTTGCCATTCCAACAGTGCTGTCTGCATTTGCCAACCCCCAGAAATTCAGACTTCGCTTTCAGTAGGTGACTGAAAGCATGGTCAAAGAGGTAAAGATTAAGGGAGGGCTTCCCAAAATTTTTTTTAAAAGTTTTTTTTTAAATTGACTATATGAAAAAACACATGACAATTGTTCAAAATGCCTGGGAGAACCCAATTGTACTGGTGGAAGGGTCATAACAGGAGCACTCTCTTCCACTTTCAGCCACCAGAGAGCAGTGCTGTTCCATGTGCTGTATCACGGATCATTAGCGATCTTTTAAAGAGACTTTTTCAAGCAGAGAGAAAGGGCGACACCTCAGCCACTGCACATCCTTCAGGAGTATCTGGAATTCTATTTGAAAGCTAAGGACATTCTGAGAACACTCGACTTTTTAGCTTTTTAAAGAGACGCAAGTTCCTTTTGAGAAATTAGCAGATGGAGCACATTAAAGAGGTCCCATTACCATAGCCACAGTAAACAATCAAGATATCATTTCCCTTAAAGTTAATTGTTCACAAACAGAACACACAAATGGGATTTCCTCATTTTCTCCCAATGGCTGATTTGCTCTCAGACTTCAGGGGCCAGTCTTCATGCATCAACTTCAAGAGAGTTGCGAACCTGAAGTTTCTGGCATTTTCTCTCTTTTCAAAGTCATCATATTTCTTTGCAGTTTCTTCCTGATTGGACCCATTAGCAGCATCAGATGGCCATTACACCCAGTCAATAATAAACATTTGCACTGCTGGTCAGGATGCAGGTGGTGAGTACCAGAACGAGAGGATGAAACAGTACTTACACAAAAACCGTGCCTCACACCATCCCTTACCCGCTCATTACTAACTTCACCACCACTTTTGGAATAGCAGTAACTCCCTCATCACTTACTTGAAGTTAGTGTGCCATTGCAAACGTACCAACTTTGAGAGGCTTGCATTTTGGTAGGACAAATCAGCGCAGGACATACACACTTTAACGGTAAGGTCCCAGGGAGTGTTGCTGAACAAAGAGATCTAGGGGCGCTCGTTTATGGTTCCTTCCAGGTGCAGTTGCAGATAGACAGGGTAGTGAAGGCAGCATTTGATACGGTTGCCTTTGTTGGTCAGTGCATTCAGTATGGGAGCTGGGAGGTCACGTCGTGGCAGTGCAGGACCACGATTCGGCCACTTTTGGAATGTTGTGTGCAATTCTGGTCTCCCTCCTATAGGAAGGATTTTGTGAAACTATTTCAGTCCAGTGTTTCTTTAAAGTGATGTGTAAACAAAGCAAGGGTGATATAAGAGGGAACTTTTTCACATAACCAAAGCTCGGTTAGCTCAGTTGGCTGGACAACTGCTTTGTAATGCAGTGACATCAACAGCGTGGGTTCGTATTCCCACACTGGCTGAGGTTACCCTGAAGGGCTCTCCTTCTCAACCTCTCCCCTTACCTGAGGCATGGTGACCCTCAGGTTGAACTGGCAGCAATCATCTCTCTCTAACAGAAGAGCAGCCCTATGGCCTGCTAAGACTGTGTTGGTATTCGCCTGGGCTTCGAATGTACTGCCTGGAAATATTGTGGAGGCAAATTCAAGCAAGGTGAGAGAGAGGGAATTGGACGATTCTTTGGAAAGAAATAGATAGTGTGGAGGGAAAAGGATAACGATGCTGATCTAACAAGCCAGTGCTGGCACGATAAGCTAAATCATCTCCTGTACCACTGTGAACTAAAATATTTCCTTTGCATTACGACTGCATAGAGGAGCAAGATGATTTAATTTTTTTAAAAAATCAGAAGCTACGGTTTACACATATTTTATTATTTACGAAAACTTTCAATTTGGCCTAAAGATTTGGGACTTATTGAAAACGGGTTTCACTGTTTCTCGACCAGACGTTAGCACAAGACAGCGAAAGCCTCAATTTAGAAGATTCAAAACTATGCCTTTCTTTAAAATATCTACTCTGGTGGAATGTTATTTTTCCAAAATGGCTCAGTGCCAATGGCTGGTAGCTTATGCGTTGTATGAAGACGAGGAGACATTTCCTCCATGACCAGTCCAGTTTGTGTGGATGAATTTGCCAGGATTGCAGAGCAGCTCGTACGTGTGGGCACCAAAGTAATCCCTTTGTGCCTGCAGGCAAAACAAACAACTAGATTAGTGAGCATCATGCAATCCTCAACCTCCCTGCTCCTCCCCTTCAGCAGGCGTTCAACTCCAAAACACCACACCCTCCCCTCAAACCCAACAGCAAGGTTTGGGGAGCGGGGGGCACAGAAGGAACTGACTGCAGAACACATCGGCATCAAGTGTCAACATCCTCTTAATATCTTAAGCTTCAAAAACCAATACATCCCACAACCTTCCAATTTCTAACAACTACAACCCCCCAGTCTGTGCAAGCTCACCATTTAAAAAAATGATTTCTCTCTTCATATCCAGAGGTGCTGTCACACACAACTGAACTTTGCTTTTACTACCAATACCAAAAATTCATCTATCACCCACCACTATCGAATCACCCATTTTTCCAATGGCTCCAATTCCACGCAGTTAGGGAAATGTAATAATTACAAAAGGGAAGGTGCAGGGAGCTTTAGTAAAATAAAAGGATTACATTACAGGTAGTTTCTGTACCTGGATCAGGTTTGCTGGAAGCATCCGATGTCGGTAACCATCATAGAAGGACAAAGCAGTGCTGAAACAGGGCATAGGGATGCCCATCTGTACCCCAGTGCTAACCACACGACGCCAGGATTCCTGCAAACAGAATGTTCAGTGTTAATCAGCTTCTCACAGCAAGACCTGGATATACATTGGGTGGGGTGTGGGGGGTGAGGAGGATGAACTTATTCCTCCTAAAATTACTTGCATTAAAACAGAAGAAATAGAAGCAGGAACAGTCATTTGCCCTCTTGAGGCTGTCTTGCCATTCAGTAACATTGTAGCTTTAACTGCACTTTACTGCCTATTCCCAACATAACCAATATGTGGGAGTCAATCTAAAACCACTCCATTTTCAATGGCCCAACCTCCACTGGTCTCTGGAGGGACAGAATTCCAGCAATCACCAAATTTATAGAAAGGCATTCCTTCTCACTTCTCTGCCTCAAATGCGAGACCCAGTTTTTGGAACTGTGCCAAGTGATAGATTCCCAGAAAAGAGGCCATGATGTGTAGGACTGGGATGGACAAGGTCAGAAATCACATGACGCCAGGTTGTAGTCCAACAGGTTTATTCGAAATCACAAAGTTTCAGAGCGCTGCTCCTTCGTCAGGTGTGGGTGCCTGAAGGAGAGTATGGCTCCGAAAGCTTGTGTTTTTGAATAAACTATTGGACTATAACGTGGCATCGTGTGACTTCTGATCTCATACAAGGGGCAACATGCTTTTAACATCTATCTCATCAATCTCCCTCAGGACCTTCATCACCCCATGATCTACAAAATTCGAAAGCTTAGAGGCCCAGTCGGTCCCACCCTTCCTCATTAAACAATGGGTCCAGCCAAGCGATCTGCTTCAATATAGATACAAACCTCACGGGGGAAGGAGACCATAGCGGTACACCAACAATGGCCTACAATAGACAGCAAGAGAGAGCTTTTTCAAAATCTAATTTCTTTCAAATGCCTCAGCAAGATGGGCAGCAATTGCAGGGACAGGAAAATGTTTCAGGTCAACATCTAGTTCTGATGAAGCCTTCACTCAAGTTTTAGGGTCACAGAATCCTTACAGTGCAGAAAGAGGCCATTCAGCCCATCGAGTCTGCACCGACCCTCTGATGAGCATCGTACCCAGACTCAGCTGCCCATGCTATTCCCATAACTCTTCAAGTCCTCATGGCCAATCCACCTAACCTGCATATTTTTGGACTGTGGGAGGAAACCCACGCAGACACAGGGAGAATGTGCAAACTCCACATAGACAGTTTGTCCGGGGGAGGAATCGAACCCAGGTCCCTGACACGGAGGCAACAGTGCTAACCACTGAGCCTCTGTGCCGTCTTTCTCTCTGTTGTCAGATCATATTTTACTCTTAGGGCACATTCATAACAGAATGGATACAAAACTGGCTCAAAAAGGTAGAAGACAGAGGGTGGTGGTGGAGGATTGCTTTTCAGACTGGAGGCCTGTGACCAGTGGTGTGCCACAGGGATCGGTGCTGGGTCCACTGCTTTTTGTTATTTATATAAATGATTTGGATGTGACCATAAGAGGTATGGTTAGTAAGTTTGCAGATGACACCAAAATTGGAGATGTAGTTGACAGCGAAGGTTACCTCAGAGTACAACAGGATTTTGATCAGATGGTCCAATGGGCCGAGGAGTGGCAGATGGAGTTTAATTTAGATAAACGTTGAGGAGCTGCATTTTGGAAAGGCAAATCAGGGCAGGACTTATACACTTAACGGTAAGGTCCTGGGGGGTGTTGCTGAACAAAGAGACCTTGGAGTACAGCTTCATAGTTCCTTGAAAGTGAAGTCACAGATGGCCAGGATAGTGAAGAAGGCATTTGGTATGTGCCTTTATTGGTCAGTGCATTGAGTATAGGAGTTGGGAGGTCATGTTGCAGCTGTGCAGGACATTGGTTAGGCCACCTTTGGAATACTGAGTGCAGTTCTGGTCTCTCTGCTATAGGAAGAATTTTGTGAAACGTGAAATGGTTCAGAAAAGATTTAAGGATGTTACCAGGGTTGGAGGGTTTGAGCTATAGGGAGAGGCTGAATAGGCTGGGGTTATTTTCCCTGGAGCATCGGAAGCTGAGGGGTGACCTTATAGAGGCTTATAAAATCATGATGGGTATGGGTAGGGTAAATGGGTAAGGTCTTTTCCCCAGGGTGGGGGAGTCCAAAACTACAGGGCATAGGTTTAAGGTGAGAGGGGAAAGATTTAAAAGGGACCTAAGGAGCAACATTTTCACACTGAGGTTGGTGCGTATGCAGCGAGCTGCCCGAGAAAGTAGTAGAGGCAGGTAAAATTACAACATTTAATAGACATTTGGACAAGTACATGGATAGGAAAGGTTTTGAGATATAGTCCAAAAGCTGTCAAATGGGACTAGTTTAGTTAGGAAACCTGGGTGTCTTGGATGATTTGGGCTGAAGAGCCTCTTTCCGTGCTGTATGACTCCTATCTGTGGTCTTTCTAACTCTGCCTGGAGTTTCAGTCAATGATCCAACCCCTCTCTGCTCTCCGGAACAGGGAATGACAAAAGACCGTCAACCCTCTGAGGATCCTTTCAGTGACTTTTTAAAACAATCAGTGGTTTGGGAACCTCCTCAGAATTAAAATGAACTAGTTTTCACAATCCTTTAAAAAGGGTCCCATTTCTTTTCTAAAAGTAAAAAGGAACATCTTCATAACATGTAAACCTGAACCAATTTTTAAACTCAGAGTCATAGAGCTGTACAACACGAAAGCAGGCCCTTTGGTCCAACCTGACCAGATATCCTAAATAAATCGAGTCCCATTTGTCAGCATTTGGCCCATATTCCTCTAAACCCTTCCTATTCATATACCCATCCAGATGCCTTTTAAATGTTGTAATTGTACCAGCCTCCACCACTTCCTCTGGCAGCTCATTCCATACACACACCACCCTCTGTGTGAAGAAGTTGCTCCTTAGGTCCCTTTTAAATCTTTCCCCTCTCACCTTTAACCTATGCCCTGTAGTTTTGGCCACGACCTCAGTGAATGACAGAGCAGGGTTGAGGGGCCAAGTGGCCTGTACCGGCAAATTTATTGTGTAGTTATCACCAGAATGCCTATGCTTCACTTTTAGGTTCTGATAGTTTAAAACATCACGGATTCATAGCCTGATGTTTCCGATGAAATGTATGAGAATACCTGGCAATTCTGAACAGCTTTCGTGAAGAACTGGTCCAGCAGCAGGTTCTGCAAATCCGGATTTGCATCGAAAGCATCTTTAATTTTGCCCAGAAAGACACTGAGGAAAGACACGGAAAACACAAGTGTTACAAATATTCCCTCCCATGTGCCGAGGAGCGGGCAGGAACTGTCTGAAAGCATCAACTGGTCACTCAGGAACCTGTAACTGTGACATCGAAATGCAGCAAGTTTCCCCAAAGACCAAGCAGCACAGTCACTGCAGAAACAGAGTGAGTGGAAAACAAACCCCAAAACCTTGAACTTTTTGATACAGTTCTTGGGTTACATTGACTGCAGATTGCTTTCAAAAAAAAAAAAAAATTGCAATCTGCATATCCCAAGGAGCCAGCATTTCATAGAATTGCTACAGCGTGGAAGCAGGCTATTCGGCCCATCGAGCCCACATCAACTCTCCAAAGACCCAGACCCACCTCCCAGCCTGTAACCCTGCATTTCCCATGACCAATCCGCTCTAACCTGCACATCTTTGGACTGTGGGAGGAAACCGGAGCACCCGGAGGAAACCCACACAGACACGGGGAGAATATGCAAACTCCACACAGACAGTCGCCGGAGGCTAGAATCGAACCCGGGTCCCTGGTGCTGTGAGGCAACCACTGAGCTACTGTCTTGCCCAAGTTTCAAATTTCATTTGAAACCCATGGCCCTTGGAAGTTTAAAAATGATGCCTCCAATCCCAGTATTTCATGTTGAAGGAAACTCCACCCTTTCCTCTAGGTTTATAAATAAGGATTAAATACTCGACACAATAACCACACTTCTCATTCAGCTGGTAATTTGCACAATTGCACAACTTAAATTTCCTCCTTTAAAATGACTCTTTTATGATGCTCGCTTAAATTTATCATCCTCACAAGGCTCTCATTTCCCCTTGTTCCAATCTCTAATGCTTCCCAGTCTGGAACTTCATTTGATGGCACCTTGGGGCCTTATACCATCTTTAGGCACTATACAAATGCACATACAAAGGGTGTTTCTCACCTCCTGATAATACAGCCTCCTCTCCACATCAGTGCGATTCCACCGTAATTCAGAGACCAGTTAAACTCTTTGGCTGCTTGTCTCAAGAGCATGAATCCCTGGGCGTAGGAGATAATCTTCGAAGCGTAGAGAGCCTACAAAACAAGAACACATTCCAAAGAAGCGAAACATTAACTTCACCTCTCTCCCCACAGGTGCTGCCCCAAACTGCTGAGATTCCCCTGCACTTTGTCTTTCCATTAAATACAAAACTGCAGGCCATTACATGATAAAGCAACAACTTCCCTTTGCTGTACAATGACACGCAAGGTTGGGTTAAACATGGGCAACCTGCATGTGGATTTCATCAGCCTATTCCAACAAACATCTTATAGATGCGCGCGCGCGCGCGCGCGCACACACACACACACAATGTCTATCCCATTTCACATTATGTGATTTGAACGGAATACTGCACAGTAGTATCGAGAAGGATACAGATTATTGATCCACCTTCAGATATTTTCCTATTGACTTCGGGGCACCTTGAACACATTCAAAAGTTAGGATCTGACACGATTTTAATTGATTCCACGTCTGAAATCAGAAACAGCTGTGCCATTTTCCATGAGCCTTCCCACCTTGCACATTCTCCTGCTAACACTGAAGATCACTCTAACAGACACTGAGCGCTACCAGGGGGCTGTATTACAGAGAATCAGAATAAATCCTCGAAATTCAACACATTTTATGGAAAAAAAAACCTAAAAGATCTTGAGCACCCTTGGAAAGAAGAGGGCCCGTTGTTGAAGTTTTTCCTCGTCAGGGCAGGATCTCTAGAATATCAACTTTCAAAAGGAACAACAATTTATAGGGAGCAGATGCAGGGAGTGGTGCTCCCATGTAAGTTCGCCTCTAAGCCACTCACCATCCTGGCTTGGAAATATATTGCCATTCCTTCACTGTCTGTCTCTGGGTCAAAATCCTGGAATTTCCTCCCTCAGGGTATTGTGAGTCTACCTACAGCAGGTGGACTGCAGCGGTTCAAGAAGGCAGCTCACCCCCACCTTCTCAAGGGGCAACTAGCGATGGGCAAGAAATGCTGGGCCCAGCCAGCGACGCCCACATCCCACAAGTGAATATAAATAACTAAACAAGGAAATGTAACAAATGAGGAGAGGGGCCAGGCTTGGTAGGCTGGTCGGTGGAGAGGTTGCTACGAATGACCAAGGGTACAATTAACTGAGATAACAAGGTG
>NC_063362.1:4742645-4806975 GCF_021869965.1 Rhincodon typus
CTGAAATTTCTGAAGAAGGGTCTAGGCCCGAAACGTCAGCTTTCCTGCTCCTCTGATGCTGTTTGGCCTGCTGTGTTCATCCAGCTCTGCACCTTGTTATCTCAGATTCTCCAGCATCTGCAGTTCCTACTATCTCTGGTACAATTAACTGAGAAGCTTTTGTTTAAATTCAAACTAGATCAGTCTACTCTGATTGGTCAAGAAAAAAAAAGGCACTAAGCATGTGGGTTTCCTCCAGGTGCTCCAGTTTCTTCCCACAGTACAAAACATGTGCAGGCTAGGTGGATTGGCCAAGGGAAATTGCCCGTAGTGTTCAGGGATATGTAGATTAGGTGGGTTACAGGGGACGGAAGTGAGTGGGATGCTCTGAGGATTGGTGTGGACTTGTTGGGCCCAAGGGCCTGTTCCCATACTGTAGGGATTCCAAGAAATAGTTGTGGGAGGGCTGTTATGGCACGATGGCACCAGGAGGCCCAGGTTCAAGTTCCACCTTCTCCAGAGGTGTGTCATAGCATCTCTCAACATGTTGACTTAAAATACTTTAAATTAACCGCCTCATTTTTTTTTGCTAAAGCCAGCCCAGCTGCTAAAAGATTTGGTTAATTATTCTTTTTTCCTGTATTTCCTCCTGCAGTGCACCCTCCTCTCTAGAATCTTGGCGATCTTTCTGCATCTACCAGTCATCTCCTGCTACACTGACCAAACTGCCCAGTTATTTGTGAGCAACAGCAGGCTATTCCACTACGTGGGGATTCACAGCAGAGCCGAGAGCCTGGCAACTCTGGTCATCCCCGTCCAGCAGGTTACCACAGTGACCAGGAGCAGGATGTCTGCCCGATTCCACTTCCTCATGTCCAAGGCTCAGGGCATTTATTAAACCCTTAACAGTACCTCACCAGAGGGCAGCCTGCCTTAAACAGGAAGCAGCTTAACCCTCAAAAAGGGTCAGTCGCTTACCAAAGAAATGGGGCAGGCGTCTATGTAACTGCCCCAGAAACAGACCTGCATTCTTACAGAAGCTGCACGCAAATTAACGTGCTTCAAGCTCATGCCCAGCATTAACATCAACATTCCCGATCAAAAACAGCTACTTAAACACGACATACGCCGCAGAAACAAAACAGAGCTCTCAAACAATCCTCCAGCAATCCCACCTGGCGTATATCCTCCAGGAATGTCTTTTTGTCCCCCGAGAACTTCGGTTCTTTAGGTCCTGCCAGTTGTTTGGCAGCTGTTAACCGTTCGTCTTTCAGAGAGGATAGGCACCTCGCAAAGACAGCCTCACCTGAAAACATCGAGATCATTCAGATTACAACCCACGTCGACAGTCCGTCCAAACCCAGGCTCATGGTGACCCCTCCACACAAACCCACCCCATCGTCGTTTGAGCTCTGTCGGTGCATTGTCTATTCCTCTTTCCCATGTGTCATCCAGCTTCTACACATTTTACCCGAATTAACACTTGATTGGAGGCTGCACATTTTCCTTGCTCTTTGGGGATAGACAGTTATGCTGAATTCCCCTCTGGATTTATTAATAACTGGATTCGGAGACCCTTACATTGGGGAATATTCTCTCTAACCTTCCATCTTGTCCCTTCATTATATTAAAGGCTTCTTGCAAGTCCCCTCTCAAGCTAGTCTTTCTATAAAACAGCAGGCCCTTGCCGCCCAGTCTTCCCTGACAGATTATAACCTCTCTATTCAGGCAGCATCCTTACAAATCTTTTTATATCTTTTCAGTGCCTCTTTTATCCCCTTTAAAAATAGGTACCAGAATTTTCCAAATAAGATCTAACCAGAGTTCTGTACAGGTTTATCATAACTTTCCTCCTTCCATTTAAAGTTCTCTCTCTACAAATGGTCAGAGAATCATTCAATAAAAAGGCCCTCGAGTCAAGTCTATTTCATCAAAGCTACACTAGTCCCAATTTCCTGCTCTGGGCCCATAGCCTCAACTCTTATGATATTTCAAGTGAGGAGATTCACAAGAATGATCCCAGGGATGAAGGGCTTGACGTGCAAAGTACTCAATGGAGTTTAGAATGGGTTTGGGGGCAGGGGGAAAGAGGTACTGATTGAAACTTACAGAATACGGAGAGGCCTGGATAGAGTGGACAAGGAAAAAATGTTTGTACTAGCAGGAGAGACTGGGACCTGAGGACACAGCCTCAGAATAAAGGGACAACCCTTAGAACTGAGATGAGGAGGAATTTCTTCAGCCAGAGGGTGGTGACTCTGTGGAACTCATTACCACAGAAGGCTGTGGAGGCCAAGTCATTGAGAACATCTAAGACAGAGATAGATAGGGCCTTGGTTAGTAACAGGATGAAGGGCTATGGGGAGAAGGTGGGTGAATGGGGTTGAGAAACATATCAGCCAGGATCAAACAGCAGAGCAGATTGAATGGGCTGAATGGCCAAATTCTGCTCCTATGTCTTATGTTCATATGGTCTCATCCATGTACTTTTTAAAAAAGATGGTGAGGTATCCCGCCTCAATTACCCTCTCAGGCAGGGCATCCCAGACGCAGGCACCGCCCCCCCCCACCAACTACCCTCCCAGGCAGGGCATCCCAGACGCAGGCACCCCCACCCCCCAACTACCCTCCCAGGCAGGGCATCCCAGACGCAGGCACCCCCACCCCCCAACTACCCTCCCAGGCAGGGCATCCCAGACGCAGGCACCCCCACCCACCAACTACCCTCCCAGGCAGGGCATCCCAGACACACGCACCCACCCCCCAACTACCCTCCCAGGCTCCTCAGACACCACTCCACCCCCAGGAACTATGCTGGTGTTTTCAGATGGACTCATTAACTGGCATCAAGTAATTTATGTTTCTGGGCCCCTTTGCCACTTTACCACATGTAGTTATTGTGTGATGGACTAAAGAAAGCAGCTCGCCACCTCTTCCTGTCCAGCAACTCAGGATGAGCAATAAATGCTGGCCAGGCCAGTGATAGCCAAATCACCCCACACCCCTATATGTCAATCACCAGGGCACCAAAACAATGACAAATGGATGGAGGATGGCAGACCCAAGGCAGCACCATCTTAATTTGTAAAATTCAGGAGCGACCAAACTTCAGCTAATGTGGCAACTCAAAATGAAGGAAGGAGGGAGATTCACAATATTGTTGCTGCTCGAGTCTTTTTGTGGAAGAAATTCTTCCAAGTCACTACTTCTCTGTTTTCTACAATGACAACGAGTTTCTCTTCCCATTTGCTTAAGCTGCTTTCTAATCTGCAGAGATCAGAGTTAATTCCACGAGCTGCATTTTTTGTTTTGGGGTTTAAGATTGCCAGGACGTGGTGGTGATGCTGACTTGTATGAGACTCTTGCTGTGTACAGTTCTTGGTGCCACATTACAGGAGAGAGAGAGAGAGAGAGAGAGAGCGCGAGAGAGACAGCGAGAATGCGAGAGAGCGAGAGACGATTTATCACGGATGGCTCCAGGAATGAGAGATTTCAGCAATAACGATTGACTGAAGAAGCTGGGACTGCTCTCCTTGGACAGAAGGTGGCTGTGAGGAGATCTGATCAAGGTTTTCAAAAGCATGAGCGGCTGCATAGAGAACAGATAGGAAGAGGCCGATGTTGCTTGTAAAAGCATCAAGAATAAGATGGAGTACATTTGAAGTGGTGTGCAAAAGAAGGAGGTGTGAAATGAGAAAAACCATTTCACACAGTAGGCAGTTATGGTCTGGAATTGTGGTGGAGGCAGATCCTATTCAAGAGAGAGCTGGAAGATAATTTACATAAAAATGATGTGCAGGGATGTGGGGAGAAAGCTGGAGATTGGCATGAGGTAATGATACTTATTTAACGAGCCAGTACAGATACAGATACAATGGGCTGAATGGCCTCTTCTGCATCAGAACAATCCTGTAATTCCATTCAAATCAATATTATCTTCACACTTTACTTCAGGCAGGGTCTGAGCATTTGTCGCTACTTGCCTCTGGTTTAGGAGGATGTGCAGTCAAGCCCCACATCCTCAGGGTTTGTGCTCAGGGATGGGGGAGACACTCTGGTGGTGTGCTGAGGGAGAGCTGCACTGTCAGAAGGGCTATCTTTCAGATGTAATTGGAGTCCTGTCTGCTGTCAGGTGGAGGGATAAGATCCACTAACACTATTTCTGAAGGAGTTGATCCCAGTGTCCTTGCCAATATTCGCCCATTGACCAACGTCACTGGACGAGCTGCTCATTTTCATCACATCGGTTAGTGGGAGCTTGCTGTGCGCAAATTGGTTGCTGCTCCTCTCACCTTAGAGAAGTTTATCATTGGTGTAAAGCTATTTATTCACTCATGGGATGTGGCCATTACCGGCTACCCAGTATTTATTGCCCATCCCTAATTGCCCAGAGGGCAGCAACCATATGGCTGTGGGTCTGGAGTCACATGTAGGCCAGACCAGGTAAGGATGGCAGTTTTCTTCCCTAAAGGACATTAGTGAAGCAGATGGGTTTTACCTGACAATTGACAATGGAGTCGCGGTCGTCATTCGACTTCATTCCAGATTCTTTATTGAATATAATTCTACAATCTTCCCTGGCGGGATTTAGACCCAGAGGGAACTGAAGCTCTCCATGCCCATTCCCTCCAGGCTCAGCACAATAACAGATCAAACGTGGGATTGCTCTGAACAGCAAGGCTGAGAATGTGGGCAGGTTGTGCATTTACAGGTTGTTAGTCTTCAGCCTTAAAAGGTTGCAAAGTTTACTTTGCAGTTTGTTCACATTTAATCCTGAACAACCAGATTCCCAATAAAAGGCAAACCTGGTAGGTAGCTCGCTAACACTGAACTGGTGTATTGCTGAAGAGAGACAAAGCGAAAACCTTTCATCTTGCATTCATCAGGACAGGTGCAAGAATACCAAATCGCAAGGAAACACAATTTATACTCAATGAGAAAGACGGTGTGAATGACCACCAAGCAAACTTTGATAGGTCGAGATGTGGCCAAGGAAAAAGCATCAGAGAAAAGTTACTTTAAAAACATACCACTTCTCATATGGTATAAATTGGTGTTCCCTTTGAAACTTGGTATTCTTGCAAGTGTCCTGATGAATGCAAGATGAAAAGCTTGGACATGGTGTGCATTTTTTCTCCGGTGATGCACAAACTTAGTTATCGGTGCCACATCTTGGCGAAAGTGGGAGTGTTCAAAGCAACTCTCCTTACCAATAAGGGTGACTGGCACTCCGAATTCCAGTGAGGAAATAGCCGTCCACTTCCCCGTGCCCTTCTGGCCTGCAGAGTCTTTGATCTGGGGCAGTAGTGGCTTCCCATTGGGATCCCGAAATTTAAGGATGTTCGCTGTGATCTCAATCAGGAATGAATCCAGTTCCGTCTTGTTCCATTCCTCAAATACCTAACGTGGAATAAAACAATGTGCAGATTTTACTGAAAAGAAAAATCAGGAATCTGCTCCACACCCACCAACTCAATTCCATCTCTAAAATGCCATGTTGAAAATAAAAGATTTTTAAATTAAAAGTACTTGAACTGGTTAAAAGTAGACAACAAATGCCATTTTCCATAGCTGTGGACATTCAAGAAGAAATGGATGTTTCACATCGAAATGGATTTACACAGAATAACGCTGGGTCAAAAATCAGAAATCAGCTTTTATCTGGATGGCAGAGGGACGACAAAATTTGAACATTGAAAGAAAATCCAAGTGTTCCAGATTCTGGGAGGTACACACGAGATCCAGAGGGGTGTGAACCAAGTGACTTTGACTCTTTATGGATCAGATGTATATTTGCAAGCAGACTGTGCTAACCTTGGCCATTTCATCATGGTCCATTTGGAGAATATCCTTCATCAGCTGATAGGCCTCGCAGATTAACTGCATGTCCCCGTACTCGATACCATTGTGCACCATCTTCACAAAGTGACCTGCCCCTTCGTCACCTACCTGAGGGGTAAAACAGAGATCACAGAACTTCAACCTGGGTTTCGCAAAGCTACAGGTTAGTGTTCTGACGTAACGAGATGGAACCACACAATTAACGCAAAACCGAGCAAACAAAACTACAACCCGACACTCATTCAAAAATATAAAACAGTAAGCACAGCATGAGCTTCCTCATTGTCCAACTTTAAAATCATCCAACGCTTGGATCTCTCATTCTAACACTGCAGCTGTGAAGAAACTAGGATGGTAAAAAATTTACAATATTATGTTCCATAAGATCCAGTCGCAGGAGTAGGCCTTTCAGCCCCTCAAGACTGCTCCGCCATTTAAAATGATCACGGGTGATTTCACCTCGGCCTCAACTCCACTTTCCTGCTCACTCTCCATAATCCATTATTAATTAAAAACCTCTCAACCTCCTCCTCAAACTTAATCAATGTCCAGCACCCCCCACACTCTGGGGATAGTGAATTCCACAGGTTCTATCTGAGCTTCCACCAGACAGTGAAAATGATACAAGTTGGTATTTTGATACTGTAAGTACATTCCCTCCCTCAGGGCATTGTGCATCTACCTACAGCACAGGGACTGCAGCGGTTCAAGAAGACAGATCAGCCCCACCTTCTCAAGGGGCAACTAGGGATGGGCAATAAAATGCTGGTCAACGTCCGCATTCTATGATCTTTTTAAAATAAGTCAAATATTTCTCAACATCTAAGGCTTTAATAAGTTATATAGCATTATTACAAATCCAGTTCTATTTCAGTGTCACAGCTACGATAACACATTTAATAAAAATGAACCAAATATCAGTAAGAATGAGAACTCCTTACTGATATTTGAATCAGGCACATCCAAATCTGAAACACTACTCTTCCAGACACCAAATATCCAGCATTTACAATTTTATCTTGTACAATAACTGGTTGAGTGCTCAGCTCAAGGATATTGTGCAAAAATGGAAAGGAAGTGTTATACTGCCAAATTTTGTTTACATTTTAAGACTGCCAGTCCAGCTCTCAGTGTGGGGCACTTGTGTGTTTGGCTGGAGTTGGATGAGAAGCCATGACAGTAGTGAATGGTGGAATAGGCTCAAAGGGCCGAATAGTCTCCTCCTACCCCTATTCTCTATGTTTATTAAACACAGGGCCCTCTCCTTTACAGAGAGAAAGGACATGCATCTGCTTCAATGTAACAAAAACAGGAAACAGTTGTTCTCTGGTTCCCTTCTCAGGACAATTCTTTGACCAATAAAAGTCAATCTACCTGGTTTAAACTGTATAGCAGCCGGAAGTTAATGGTCAGTCATTACCCAACAGGTGCTTTCTTTATGGCATCAACTCTGCCAAGTCAGACACCACCTGACAACCACTCTCCTCTCTCCGTGTAAATGTCATTTCCTGTGACATTGGTAGGTCTTGTGGATTTTCTGGTGAGTGCAAGAGAAGAAGCTTTTGACAAAATGTACCTTTTCTCAGCAATACTTGGAGTCCTTTACTACCAAACACTTCGATTTCTGAACTGACACTCACCCAGTCACAACAGGCCTCACCAGTTCCAACCTTGGCAGCAATGCTCTGGAAAATGGGCTTGATATGCGGCCTGTACAAGGAAGATGGGAACACAAAGTAAACCAAAACTTATCTGTTCACACCTCACTGCATCACACAGCTAATGTCAGACTCAAAACAATTTAACAAAAATCACTGAACTCCATCATCAAGGAAACGATCTGAAACAACAAAACAGTCAACATCCCTCTTACAAAAGAGGAACATTGTCAGTGGGTTAAACATTACACTCATCCATCATTACACCAAAGCATTGTTTTATATTAAAGAGATAGTAACAATCAGAATAATGTATCGCACAAATCAAATCACTTGGTCGGGCAGTCAAGGTAGTTACTTTCATAGAATCCTTACAGTGTGGAAACAGGCCCCTCGGCCAACAAATCCACACTGACCCTCAGAGCATCCAACCCGGGCCCATCCCCCTATTACCCACGTAATCTATACATCCCTGAACATTATGGGCAATTTAGCACGGCCAATCCACCTAGCCTGCACATCTTTGGACTGTGGGAGGAAACCGGAGCACCCGGAGGAAACTCACGCAGACACAGGGAGAACATGTAAACTCCACACAGACAGTCACCCGAGGCTGGGATCGAACCTGGGTCCCTGGCACTGTGAGGCAGCAGTGCTAACCACTGAGCAACCTATTTTGAAAGTTTATTTGTTTCGAACCAACAAAGGTTCTGTGATTATTCAATTTCTTCTTCTAGTCTGTCCCTGGTGTTCTTGCAAATTGTCCTGATGAGTGCAACATCCCAACTCTTGCAATTTCACCTCAGCCAACCCTGTCATCAAGCCAGGTTAGATGGGTGCCACCCCCAGCATGCACTCAGTGGCACCCCCTGCAGCGTTACAGAGACAGTGCACACGCCTGCCAGAGCATCGCAACTCTCAGTTTGGAGCAATCCAACAACAGACTAACTTTCAGAACTCCCAGAAGTGAAACAGGTTTTCACAGACAGTGCTAAACCAGGACACAGATGCTGCGACTATAAAAGGGCATCGGGTCTCATCGAGGAGGGAGCCATCTGTGGGCAAGAGACACTTCTTTCCAAATCTGTGCTGGCCATTTTCTCTCCTGCTCCAGCAAATGATCAACCCTGGAGATGCCAAAAGGGGACTGGCTGGTGGTACCCTCCCCTCTCCATGACCTACGAGGGAGTGGGAAAGAAGGCCTTTTCCATAGAACCAGCTTCTCAGCCACAGTATCTCAAAAGAAATTGGGGAAAACTGAAAGTTTCATGGAACCACAGAATCCCTAGTGTGGAAGCAGGCCATTCGGCCCATCAAGCTCACAGTGCCTCTCCAAAGAGCATCCCACCCAGACCCATCCCTCCCCCTGTAACCCCGCATTTCCCATGGCCAATCCACCTAACCTGCACATCTTTGGACTGTGGGAGGAAACCAGAGTACCCAGAGGAAACCCACACAGACACAGGGAGAATGTGCAAACTCCACACAGTCAGAGACTGGAATCAAACCCAGGTCCCTGGTGCTTTGAGGCAGCAGTGCTAACCACTGAGCCACCGTGCCACCCTAGAACGGCAGACATGATACAGCACAGAAAGGGACCATTTGGCCAATCTTATGCATGCTAACTCAAAGACACTCAGAAGCCCTTTCTAATCCCATCTTCCTTCACACAGCCCATAGCCCTGCAGTTTACAGCATTCAAGGTGCAGATGCAGGTACATTCTGTTTACATGAGTTTAGGGTCTTTGCCTCCACCTCCAGCTCAGGCAGCGTATTCCAGACACCCACCACCCTCTAGGTAAAAAAAGGTTTTCCTCACGTCTCCTCTAATCCTTTTGTCACTTTGCATGACTCTCTGACCCCTAGTTTTTGAAATCTCTGCCAAGGGAGACAGGTTCCTCCTGTCTATCTTTATCCCTCACAATTTTGTATATCTCAATCATGTCACCCCTCAGCCTTCTGAATCCATCTCAACCTCTCTGATTTCTCTTCGTAATTACAAATCTCCAGTCCTGGCAACATTCCAGTAAGTCTTTTCTGCACTCTCTCTAAAGCAATTACTTGCACATAGTTCTCCAGGTGGGACAGGTGATGGCCTAGTGGTATTATCGCTGCACTGTTAAGCCAGAGACTCTGATAACATTCTGAGGACCTGGGTTCAAATCCCGCCATGGCAGATGGTGGAATTTGAATTCAATAAATATCTGGAATAAAGAATCTAATGATGATCATGAATCCATTGTTGGAAAAACCCATCTGGGCCATTAACGGAAACTGCCATCCTTACCTGGTCTGGCCTAAATGTGATTCCAGACCCACAGCAACGTGATTGACTCTTAACTGCCCCCTGGGCAATTGGGGACGGACAATAAATGCTGCCTAGCCAGTGAAGCTCTCATCTCGTGAATGAATAAAAGGAAATTAAAAAGTTGTGGCCCAACTCCAATCAGAATTTACCCCAATTTCCTAACAAGATCTCATTTCCACAAACATCAGCAGCACTTCAGAAATACCATTTGTATGAATTAACAAAAAAAAAAAGGAGTAGGATTAGCTACAGTAATCAGGTCTACCGTGCTGTGGGCATACCAAGCTTCTTTGTGGCCACCAGGCATTAGAGAGGGTCCATATCGTGCTCCATCTTCTCCACCGCTAACCCCGCTCCCGACAAACAGCAGACCCTTGGCTTTCAGTTCTTTGCATCTCCTCTGCAGATCAGGAGGGTAAAGGAAGTTAAAGGCATATTGTTCACATTTCCTCAGTGAGTCAAGTACAAACACAATTACCTTTTGCTTATAAGTGAAGCAAAGGAACAGCATAATTATCAAAACTTTTGAAGCTTCTGGGATTTTAAAGCAAATGACACAAAGTGTAGTTAGTGACGTTCCCATGATGTCTTGCATAAATGTATTTCAGGCTATGTCACAGTTAATCTGCAAAGACATTCAAATGTTAATTGAAATCCTCCACAAAATAATGGTACAGCTTGTGAGCTCCGAGAAGTTTATTAAAAAAGTAATAAGAGCTCACAAAACTATACACAAAAAATCTAAAAAAAATCTACAAGATGGAAAAAAAATGTACAGGTTATCTTGTAAACTTTTCTCATGTAGTAATGGACCCCTGGGATTGCTCTCAACTGAAATGTTAAATGTTTGAGTATTATCGAAAAATACATTTTTAACACTTTTACATTTTGCACTCATCAGGACAATTTGCAAGAATACCAAACATAAAGGGGGAAACAACATTTTATACTGTACACGAAGGCACTGCTGACTAGTTGGAAAGTGGACTCTGACTGGGAGCGGTGTTGCCATAGAGAATGTGCAATGGGTGCTGGATATATTAATACACAGAGCCCTGTTCTTTGTATCTATATGCTCTGACTGCCTGCATTGAGTCGGTTTCAACTAAAAATAGGCAGCCACTCCCTGGTTCATTTCTTAAGGCAATGCCTTGACCAGAGTCAACACGAATTTCTGAAGAAGGGACTAGGCCCGAAACATCAGCCTTCCTGCTCCTCTGATGCTGCTTGGCCTGCTGTGTTCATCCAGCTCTACACCTTGTTATCTCAGATTCTCCAGCATCTGCAGTTCCTACTATCTATGAATTTCACAAAGAAGGGCTCAGGCATTTTCAACAGAGACAGGAGGCAAGACCTGAATTACATTTTTATCCACTGGACTAATCTCCCATGCACGATAGTTACTCTCTGCCCAAGACAGTACTCTATAATTGAACACGATAAGAAAGCCCTATTTTAAACAGAATCATTGTCGTGTAGAGTTGTGATACTAACCGTTGTGTCTCTGTATTCTGAGTTCCCACCATCAATAATGATGTCACCTTTTTCCAACAGTGGAACCTGATGAGAAGAGATAGAAAAACAGATCAATTGTGTTATTCAGTTTTCTTTCCTTTCTTTATTCTTATGTCGGATATGGGTGCCTTTAAGCAAGGCCGATGTCTACGGCCCTTCCTTAATTGCCCCTTGCTAGGGATATTTCAGAGTCAGCCACATTGCTGTAGGTCTGGAGTCACATGTAAGCCAGACCAGGTAAGGATGGCAGATTTCCCTCCGATTAGTGAACCAGGTGGGATTTTAAATAATTCTGTTACTTCACAATAACTAATGAATCTAGTATTTTATTCCAGATTAATGAATTGAATTTAAAATTCCACCAGCTGCTGGGGTGAGATTTGAACCCACGTTGTGGATTACTCATTCAGAAACATGTCTGTTTCTGCTAAAGTCGACATGGAGCAGGAAGTTTGCACCTGAACTTTCAGAAGACAACAAAACGAGCCACTTACAGCCATGGGGCCATAGCCTGGGAAAGGGAATCCCTCAAACAGGGAAGAGCCAAGCAGGAGAAAAGGGAGTGTGTTTCTGTACAGGATGAAAGTTACCCACTCTCTCTGTGTCACACACACACTTCCTGTAAAATGTTATGGTGTATCATTTTCTCCACTCCTGCGTTTGCAGCAGAAACTTCAGCAACCCATGCCCACCAGCAGCGTACCAGTTTCTGGATGAAATCGTCGACAGCCTGACCCGCCTTGACCAGGAGAACAATGCGCCGAGGGGTTTTCAACTTGCAGACCATTTCCTCCAGACTGTGGGCACCAATCACTTTGGTCCCTTTAGCCTCATTTTCCAAGAAGCTGTCCACTTTGGAAACAGTCCTGTTGAAGGCGCAGACCTGCAGCATAAACGACAAGTCAATTCTCGATCAGACTCTGCAGCATCGCTAAACAGTGCAACCCTGCAGCACCACAGATCATACACACAGAGTAACCTACACTACTGTCACATAGTTTTGTAGGAACCTGAGGGGAGCAGTTGTGGGATGAGAGAGAGAAAATGTGGTGATGTCCAGGTCAACAGCCCCGATATCATCGCCAACCAGCCATCAGCTTCAGCTCAGTATCGCTGGATTTCTCCGACGTCAGACCTCAGTAGAAGCCCTCCCAACACCAAACATTAACTACTTCTCCCTCCACAGTCTCTCCAGCATGCTTGGCATTGATTTTATTTCCAGCATCCGCAGCAATTTTACTTCAACAAGGTTCAATCCTCTCGGCGCAGAGTAAAACCTACCCAACATTCTTATTGAGCCCAATAAAAGGCAAAATGCTGCAGAGGCTGGGGATCTGAAACAAACACAGAAAATGCTGGTGAAACTCAGCAGGATTGGCAACATCTCTGGAGAGAGGAATTAACATCAAATCCAGTAGGACTCCAAGGTTCTGGAATGTCATATTGGACTCAAAACGTTAACTGTTTCTCTCTCCACTTAATGCTGCCAGAATCATGATAGGTCTACAGACAGAAAAAGGAGCTTTGGCTCATCAAGTCTGTGCCAGTCAGCAACAAGCACCTTATGGTTCTAAACCCACTTGGCTTATAGCCTTGGCATTGCAAGTGCGCAGCTGAAATTTGGAAAGAGAGGCATACTGACTTGAAACATTAACTCTGTTTCTCTTTCCATAGATGGTGCCAGACCCTCCGAGTTTCTCCAGCTTTCTGTGTATTGGTTTCTTCATAGAATTATAGAAACCCTGCAGTGTCGAAACAGGCCATTCAGTCCACATCAACTCTCTGAAGAGCATCCCACCCAGACCCACACCCCTATTCTATCCTATTCCCCATGCCTAACCCACCTAGCCTGCTCATCCCCAGACACTATGGGCAATTTAGCATGGCCAATCCACCCTAACCTGCACATCTCTGGACTGTGGGAGGAAACTGGAGCACCCGAAGGAAACCCACGCAGACACGGAGAGAATGTGCAGACAGTCGCCCGAGGGTGGAATTGAACCTGGGTCCCTGGTGCTGTGAGGCAGCTGTGCTAACCACTGAGCCACTGTACTGCCCCCTTATTGAGCTCAATTCCCCTCACTTCTGCAAGCGAAGAAATTCAACCAGACAATCACGTTATTAGCTTAAAAACATAAGGAAACAAAGCAGAGTCTTTCGAGCTTTGGGAAGATTGCAGACAAATTGATAATCATTACTTGACAATTATCAATTTGTCTGTGAGGGAGACAGCGCAGGGGAGATAAACTACAGCCAATCACCAAACACACGCAGAATTAGCACAACCCACTTACCTGCTGGTTATCAGTGACCTGCCTCCCAGCCACGGTCAGCTGGTTAGGCGACACGGATATGGATGGAAAAGGTGGGAGCAGGAAAATGAGGCAACTTTCAATCTTACAGCCCCTCATCAAGACCATGAGATGCATGACTCCATGTCCCATTTAATGAATACCACTTGAAGCGCAGTCACAGTTGTTTCAGCGAATGCAGCAGGCACTAAGGGGCATAAGCCAGATGCCATCCACGGCAAACTAAGAATTATTGTTCAGGTTATACTTACCACAAAACCATGATCGTTCATGTTTAAGATCAGGTTTTGGCCCATCACAGCCAATCCAATCAGTGCAATATCAGCTCTAGTGGGAAAGACAGAAACAAACTTAGATTTCTTAATATTGTTCAATGTACAAACACACAAATTAGGAACAGGCCATTCAGCCCCGCCATTCAATAAGATCATGGCTGATCTGATTACTCCACATTCCCATCAACTCCCGATAACCCTTCAACTTTTATCTCTGGCTGAAAAATATTCCAGTTATCATTGCCATTCAAGGCAGACAGTTCCAAAGACACAAGACCCAGTCGAGAAAATAATCCTCCTCAGTTCTGTCTGAGAGGGCAACACCTTGTTTTAAAACAGTGACCTCCTAGTTCTAGGATATCCCAAACATCCTTTCCACATTCACCCTGTAGGGAGCCCCTACTAGATTAACACCCGAAAATCAGAAGAATTGCAGGAGCAGCAGATGCAAGAAAAATTCTCATGGGGGTCAGAATCAGAACCCACATTAGAATCTGTGCCACTTCCAACAACAGTCATGGAAATTACCATTATCCTTCTACAAGACTACAATCAAACAAAGGCTCTCCATTGATCCAGTGGGTTAACGTACAACTCAGCATGACTCCCAGTCAATAGATCATCAGGTTTCAGGCTCAGAAACGCACATGTATTGAAACTAAAGCAGCTGCTCCAGGAAAACTCACTGAAGAGGAGAAGCAGCAAATTCGATTTTCTTTGAGTATAACATACCCAACATTGAACGTGCTCTTGCTGATGATTCTAGCCTCTCCTTTGATTATGGTGGCAAGGAGTTGATGATGAAGAAGGGTATGTTTATCATTTTGAAATAATTTGGGAAACCTGGTCGGCACGGGCAAGTTGGACCGAAGGGTCTGTTTCTGTGCCGTATGGCTCTATGGACTTTAAAGATCAGTCTGTGTGGAGTTTGCACACTCTCCTCGAGTCTGTGTGGGTTTCCTCCAGCTGATCCGGTTTCCTCCCACAGTCCAAAAGACGTGCAGGTTGGGGTGGATTCGCCATGCTAAATTGCCTATAGTATCCTGGGATCTGCAAGCTAGGTGGGTTATCCATGGGAAATGCAGGGTTACAAGGCTAGGATAGGGGTGTGGGTTTGGGTGGGACGCTCTTCGGAGGGTCAGTGCTGACTAGATGGGCCGAACGGCCCTTTCTGCACTGTAGGAATACTATGATTCTATGATTCTATGATTAAAGGCAGGGCTCCTGTTTGTAAGGTTAGGTGACAATCTTGGCTGTGATGTCCCTTCTCTGGAAACCATGCACCCTACAGCAAATTGAATAATCTAGCAACGACTCAGTCCACTCTCTCTCCATGTTACCACAAACTGGGCAACATATTGGGTGTTTCTGAGTATTTCATATCCACACGGTTATGGAGAAAATAAAAGGGGTGGAAAAAGCCCATTGGAAAAAAATGCAATAAAGTGTTTGAGTCTTGGATGCACAAATTCTTTCCAGCTCAAGGATTGCTGACACATTGTGTAACTACATTGCATTATCCTCAGGCACAGACGTTACATGGTTTGGTTAGGACGCTATTTCAATATTATCAACCGTGTTAATTTCCCTGTTTGCACAACTTCCTCTAATTGGACGATAATTCAATTTTCAACTTACCATGTATTGCAAAGTCTTAAAAACAATATTGCAAAACAGCATTTAACTTTACACATGGTGCTCTCAGAATGTGGCAATAACTCTCTAGTCATTCAGCAAACTTACAACCTGGTACTTCCTGATTCCATCCCACCTATAGAATGAGGAACCAAAGGTCTTCCAACTTTCTGCAAAAGCAGTACCGTGTACAGTTCAAGAGAAAATATATAATCCAAACCACAAGGGCACTGGGCAGTCAACTCAAATCCAAACAATATTCGCTCTCTGATACCCTGCCCATCAGCAACTGAGATGCTGCAATTAAAAAGGAGTAGCATTGTAAAGACAGAGCCAGCCATTCGGTCCATCATTCTTGTGCCTACGATACACTCAGTTTCAAACTTGTATTTTAATTTATTAAAGTCAGAGTCGTCATCGGATAGTTAGGAAAAGTTTATGAGAAATGCTCAAAACTAATCTGTTGACTTTTACAAAAGCTGATTGCCAGCATTTTTGGTTTTAATTTCATATTTCCAGCAGTATTTCATATTTGTATTGTTTATATGCAATGCCTGTTTAGACCGTATAATTTCACTTCTTGGTGCCTTTCACAAAGTTAAATTTCCAAATGTAGTCGTACTGTAGAGCTTCTTGTTTTAAAGAAGATTAATGTGAAGTATTGATATGAACTTGACACTGATCATGGCAAAGAATAAACTATATCTAAAAGTGATGAATAATTTGCATAAGATCCAGAAATATTTCACTAAGTGATTTTACCAATAGTGTATGTTTGTACCAATACATCAATCAATCCACACACCAAAGTATCAAACTCACAAACCTGAACCAGACAGAACAAACTGCTTTTATCCAGCCTGCAGGCAGATTGAACCAGAGACGCAAAAGATTTAAGGACACTGTTTTCTTTATTATTGTTACTGTTTCAGTTTCCAACAAAAAACAACAAATAGCTCCTCTGAAGCCTAAAGGCTCACTGCGAATCGCTCACATTCTTCGCTGAAAGACATAACCAACTTCTCAATTTACAAATGAATATTAGCAATGAGTTCTGTGGATTGCTCAGACTTTATGTAACTGGTTAACCTTTTAAAACTGACTTTTATTCACTTTAAGAGATATTCTATACATATTTTCTAATCAACCTGTTCAGAGATGTTATTACATACCTCTGGAGCAGGTGGGGCTTTAGTCACCCTATAGTTACAACACATCCATGTGCTCAAATACTCTAAGGAAAAGTTCAGGATATTAACAAATCCCTTGTTAGTTATTTCAATCAACCTGATCGGAATGGTTGTTAGGTCTCATCTGTTGCCCCAGAGATAGGGTCACTACCACTGCTCCACATAACCCCTACATAGGATCGAGAGCTTAAATTCAACACTTTAGACCGCTTGGCCGCACCAAATTTCAAGAGATGTTCTATACACTGCAACATGTAGTGGAAGCCAAAATAGCGATTACATTTGGAATTTGCTTGAAAGACAGGAAACTCAAGCGGTTGTTGTGATAACAAAAACAAATTTGCTGGAAAAGCTCAGCAGGTCTGGCAGCATCTGTGAAGGAGAAAAAAGAGTTAATGTTTTGGGTCTGGTGACCCTTCCTCAGAACTGTCACTGGACCCGAAACGTTAACTCTGTTTTCTCCTTCACAGATGCTGCCACACCCGCTGCCACACCTGCTGAGCTTTTCCAGCAACTTTGTTTTTGTTATCACAACAACCACTTGAGTTTCCTGTCTTTCAAGCAAATTGTTGTGATATGCCTTTTAAAAAAAAAATCACATAGTGTGGGCTTCACTGGCTAGAACCTACCAATCCCTAATTGCCCAGAAACCAGTAAAGAGGCAACCACATTGCTGTGGGTCTGCAGCGACGTGTAGATCAGTCCAGGTAGGACAGTGGATTTCCTGCCTTAAAAGACATTACTGAAGCAGATGGGTTTCCCTCACAATCATCAACACGGTCATTGTTAAACTCTTAATTTCAGATTTTCATAGAATTCTAGTTCCAACAACTGCCAAGGTGGGATTTGAATCCAGGTCATCAGAACATCACCCGGGTCCCTGGATTAATAATCTAACAACAATACCACTAGGCCATCACCTCCCCACATAGATTGCGAGCAATGACCCTCCCTGTCCTCTCCCCCACCACCAACCCCTGAAGGAAATCAGGGACGTGAGGCTTCTACTAGGGAGGAGAAAATAGAGTGTTCTTCTCATTGGCTCATAGGTGGCCAGGAAAAACTCCGAAAAGCTTTTCCAAAACTTCAGGGACAATTCAATGACATCAGAAAGAGCCAATTTCACCGGTCAATAGCTTGAAAGGGTTGGGGAAAGGGAAACAAGGAAAGTATTGACTGGTTGGTTGGCTTCCTTCTACACTGCCAAATATTATCACTTCCCCCACACACGGGACTCCTGTCAACAGAAAGGTGAGGGCAGCAGATCTAGGGGCATTAACAGCACTAAAGGTTGCCCAACCCTTTGTGTCTCTTTCCAAACAAACGATTAAACTGGAGAGGGTTCAGAAGAGATTAACCAGGATGTTGGAGATAACTTTTGGAGAAAATTTTCTGAAGCAGGGTCCCAACCTGAAATGCCAGCTTCCCTGTTCCTCTGATGCTGCCTGGCCTGCTGTGTCTCTCCAGCTGTATCTCTGACTCCAGCATCTGCAGTTCTTGCTATCTCTTAACCAGGATGTTGCTGGGTATGGAAGGTTTGAGTTATAAAGAAAGGCTGGATGGGCTGGGACTTTGTCACTGGAGCTTGGAAGGTTAAGAGATGACCTGATAGAGGTTTATAAGATCATGACAGGATTAATAGGAGTTATCTTTTCCCTAGGATGGGTGATTTCAAACCTAGGGGACACATTTTGAAGGTGTGAGGACAGAGATTTAAAAAAAGACACAAGGGGCAAGTTTTTCTTTTACGCAGAAGGTGGTTTGCATGTGGAATGAACTTCCCAA
Organism: Rhincodon typus; assembly: GCF_021869965.1. Lineage (NCBI taxonomy): Eukaryota > Metazoa > Chordata > Chondrichthyes > Orectolobiformes > Rhincodontidae > Rhincodon > Rhincodon typus. Next base: position 4,761,144 of record NC_063362.1, read on the forward strand.
GAAGTTGTGGATGCTGGTACAATTACATCATTTAAAAGACACTTGGCAAGTACATGAATCAGAAACATTTGGAGCGATATGGGCCAGAAGCAGGCAGGTAGGACCAGTTTAGTTTGGTATAATGTTCAGCATGGACTGAAGGGTCTGTTTCTGTGCTGTATGACTCTATTCTCATGGCCCTGTTCTCACTCCAATGTATCCTACACCATTTCAAATATTTAGTCCATTTTTCCATAAAAGATGCAAAATTCTATTACCTGAACCAGGGCATTCCACCAACCTGCGTAACCTTTTCTCTCTCTTCACTTTTTACTTAATGACTACATTTCACTAGCTCCCCAAGCCATTTGGTTTAAACCCTTAAATCAGGGAAAGAGACTATTCTATCTCCTCTAAAAGTCACTGCTTCAGCAGAGAGAACTCCAAGATCACAAATCACTCTTTGTAACTATAGTCCCTCCCTCCCTCCCAGCCAACCAGCAGCATCCTGGGGAGCCTGCATTGCAAGGACAGCACATCACTCTAATAGGATGTCTGGTGAGGGAACGCTCCTCCTAGCAGCTTGTGCAAGAGCTGGGAGGCCTAGGAGATCGTTAATATCCTCGTCTCTAACCTGGGAAAGGACAGCTAGCTCGAAAGCCCACAGAGCAATCAAGGAAAGAGATATTTAAAAAAGGGAGAGACGGAAGAGAAAATCGTCCAGATTCAAGTGAGCAAGCTCTTTAACTAACTCTGGACTCAAAAGCATATAATCACTTAGGGAAAGAAATCAGAACGAATTTAGACAAGGAAGCAAATATTAAAAACATTGAAAATAAGCAACACAAGAGTGAGATACTGCCAGAAATCTGAAAGAAAAATGCTTGAAATCCGCTGATGGATACAAATTATTTTAGAGCATTAAATACGATGGTTATTTTACAAGAATCGATGCAGTAGAGACAATCCCTGCCCACCCTGAGAGATATACTCACTCAGCCATGGTGCAATCTCGAGTCTCTGGGCACTTGCTGCTGCGGGTTTGTTACATTTCAGCGCTCAGATCCCGCCCCTCTACACTTCTATTGGACAGCCGTGAGATTGATACAACGCGTTCTACGGGGAGGCGCGCTATGATTGGACGACCCGCCTATCAATCACAGGCACCCGGAAGCTGCGCGGCTCCATCTTCACGCCGGCGTTGGGAAGCAGGCGATCACTGGCCTCTGCAAACCGAGAGCCCCGGGCCTTGGGGCTGTCGGAAGCGGTCAGTCCCAGGAACAGGCGATCAAGCCTGTCCTCACTCAGCCCCTTGATTTTCTGGGGTGACTCGCCTGGGCTTAAGCCAGCATCAGTTTCTTGCAAGTCAACATGACTTAACACTTTGAGCAGGGGCAGAGCTTAGCAACCAGAGAGGGAGTGTGTGCATGGCATGTGGGTGGGGACATTCAGGCTCCAGCTCAGTGCTGCGATAAAATAAAAAAACTGCGGATGTGGAAATCTTGAAACATAAAACAGAAACAACCGGAGAAACTCAGCAGGCCTGGCAGAATCGGTGGAGAGAGAGCGAGAGTTAATGTTTCGAGTCTAGTGACCCTTCAGAACTGGTCCAACAATGTGCTTCCGGGCAGCTTAAACTCACAGGTGGAGACTCCCCCCACAGTCTATCCCTGGCCATTGATTATGAATGGATAGGAGGAAATGACATTGTCAAAAATTAATCTTGCAATTCCTAAAGGGAAATCCCACATCTTTGCAAGACTTTTGGCCTCCTGCTTCATTACAGGACTGCTCAGTACCAATCCCTCCCATTTCCCCTGACCACAGTAAGAGCAGGAAATAGGGTACATCTGTCTAGTTTGTTGGTTCAGTTATGGACAGGGCAGATTTTCCTAGCCAATGAGAACAGGCCTCTTTGATGTCAATCTGTAGGGATCAGCTAGGGCCAGATTTGTCATGCTCTGATGAAAGGTCATCAACCTGAAACATTACACGAAACTTTTGAGGGTCGGTAGGGGGTTGGGTATCAAGGCAAGTGAGTTAGGATTTCGACCCCAGCTAGCCAGTTCCTCAGCTTCATGCTACATCCAGACAATTGGCCCCTGTTGGGGATGGGTGGGGAGTAGAGAGGTATGGGGATGAATTCAGATAGTTAATGGCCACATGAGGATTTTCAGTTCCATTCGGCCATCAGAAAGGTAACAGTGTAGTTGTATGGAGGTAACTTCCTGGCAGCAGGCTGGTGAGCTAGGCTCCAGCCAGGTTTTGAGGACCTCACAGTCTGCCTGGATTTACCCTAGCACAAGTCACCCTGTGGAGTGATGTGACAGGGCACATTTTGTTTTAAGTTTTTTATTGACGTTGTAGATAAGTCTCCATCACCTTTGGCACCTTCTCCTGTAATTAATTCCAAATATACTGTTCTGCATATTCCAAGCTGGGGCCCTCTTATTGTCCCTTGCAGTTTGAGAGCCCACCCAAACTGAGGGATTGTTTCCCTAAGAGTGCAGGTCTTTGAACTTCATGTAAACCTGATGGTGGTGTCCAGATCCCCACAGGGGAAGTCCCAACCCCCTCAATCTGTTTCTCTCTCTCTCTCTCCTCCCCAGTTCCCACTGGACCGAGCAATTTCTGTTTTTATTCCAGATCTCTCAATGGGCTGCTCAACACCATGAATAAGAATATCTCTACCAATACTAAACATGGCACATTGATAAATCCAGGGACCATATAATTGGCCAAGTTACTACCTGCTTATACATTTGCCAATCTCAGCTGCTTCAGGAACCCCTACATTCCTTGGATATCCACCTTGATTCTTGTTTGGTCAGTGAGATTGCATTTTGATATAAACTAGCCAGCTGGGATGTTTGGAAAAGTCATTCCTCCTCCCCCCGTACCCAGTCCAACCATTGCTTTGCTTGATCACTCCTGCTGGGCACTTTTTCGCATTGATCAGTTCAGAGACTGCATTTTGGTTCAATTTTGCCAAGCATTTCATAACAAATTCTGCCAAATGTTAATTCTGAAGAAGGGTCACTGGACCCGAAATGTTAATTGCTTTCACTCCACAGATGCTGCCAGAGGCACTGAGTTTCTCCAGCAAATTCTGTATTTTGTTTCAGATCTCCAGCACGTGCAGTTCTTTATTTTATATTATCGCATTTGGGGTCTTGTTTGATGTAATATCCAAACTCAAATTGAAACTGACACGATCTCCAGCCAGCTGATTTCTCCTCGAGTCTAATTCCATGACAAAAACTTTGAAAGAACCAAAGGGAACTCTGCAGAAGGGTCACTGGGCCTTAAATGTTAACTCCTTCTTTCTCCAAAACGCTGCCAGACCTGCAGAGTTTCCCCAGCAATTTCTGTTATCAGTTTCAGATCTTCCCCCACTCCCAGTCTCTTTGTTTTATTTCCCACTGATGTTGTGGGTTGGAGTCGAACAGCACTTTGAAAAGAACAAAACCTATAAGATCACTGCACTCAGAACATTAACTCTGTTTCTCTCACCACAGTTGCTGCCAGCCTTGCTGAGTTTCTCCCACACTTTCTGTTTTTCCTGTAGAGCAGAAATTGAGCACATTTGGAACTGGAGCAGGTCGCTCTGCCTCCTTGAGCCTGGTCCGCCATTCAATAAGAACACAGCTGGCCTGAATACTCCCTATGCCCACCTACCCCCCAGTAACCTCTCACCCCCTTGCTCATCAAGAAACTTTCTATCTCCACCTTAAATACATTGAAAAGACTCTGTGTCCATTGCTTTTCCATTCAGCATACCAAAAACCCTAACTTTTTTAAGTGACCCCTTGTTCTAGATTCTCCTAGAAGAGCAAGTATCATAGAATCCATAGAACCCCGACAGTGTGGAAACAGGCCCTTCGGCCCAACTAGTCTTCACTGAACCTCACAGCATCCCACCCAGACCCATTGCTCTATAACCAACCTAATCTACACATCTCTGAACACTACGGGCAATTTAGCACAGCCAATCCACCTAGCCTACACATCTTTAGACTGTGAGCGGAAACCAGAGCACCCAGAAGAAACCCACGCAGACACGGGGAGAATTTTCACACTCCACACAGACAGTCGCCTGAGGCTGGAATTGAACCCGGGTTCCTGGCACTGTAAGGCAGCAGTGCTAAGCACTGTGCTACCGTGCCGCCCCTCTTCATATCTACCCTATAAAGACCCTTCAAGATTTTATGATTAAATCAAGTAACCTCTTGCATTTCAAACCTCCAGCGGATACAATCCTAGCCTGTCCAACCTTTCCTTATCACTCCTGCCCCATTCCAAGTATTAGGCCAGAAAACCTTCTCTGAATTGCTCCCTATGTATTTACTACCTTCATTAAATAAGGTGGCAATGCACAGTATTCCAGACATGGTCTCACCAATGCTCTCCATGATCTCCGTACTTTTACATTCAGTTATCCTTGTGATAATGGCATCTTTAGCTTACCTAATTACTTGCTGTACCTTTTGTGATTAATACACTAAGACACCCAGATCTCTCTGCATCTCCAAGCTCTGTACTATCTCACCATTTTGATAATATGCTCTTTCACTGTTCCTGGCAAATCAACATTTTTACATTTTCCCACACAATACTCCATTTGTCAGATCCTTGCCCACTCACCTAACCCACATCCGTTTGTAACCTCATTGTATCGTCTTCACAAGTTACTCCCTTATCTATCTTTGTGATATTGGCAAATTTAGCAACATTGTTATGGTTCCTTCATTCAAGTCACGTATACAAATTGTAAAATGCACAAAGCCCTGTGGCACATCTTGCCAATCAGAAAATGACTAATAATGCCTATTATTTCCTCTTCATTCCAATGTGTATCCATACACCAAAGAGCTTTTATTTTCTGTAATAACTTTTGATGTGGAAGCGTATCAAATGCCTTCTGCAAATTTATAATCAGTACATCCATAATTTCTCAAAAAGCTCTAATAATTTTCTTGCAATAAATGCCAATGTGATTTGCCTTTCAATTTGCATTCTACACCTACGTATTAGTTTTCAGTGACTGTCAATATTTCCTAATTCCTTAAAGGAAAACTCTGCACTTGCATATCTTCATACTTATCCAGTGTATTCCATCAGCCTTGTTCTTGCCCATTGAGTCACATTATCTAAATCCGTTTGAAGTTTCATTGCAACATCCTTACAACACATTCCCAACTAGTTTTATGACAGTGATAAACTTGGAAACATGAACACTCCGTTTCCACATCCTATTCATACAGATTGTGAACAGCTGACACCAAGCACTGATCATTGCTGTATGCCACTGGACACATCATGTGGACCTGAATGACCTAATTATTCAAGTTCTGTTTTCTCTCTTAACTGATCCTTAATCCATGCCAAAATATTACTCTCGATTCCACGTGCTTTTGTTTTTTTAACTTCCTGATAACAGAGCAGAAACCTTTCAAAAGCCCAGCTGTACTGGCTTCCCTCTCATCAGCTCTGCTAGTGCCATAATTGAAAAACCTCACCAGGTTTGTCAAATGTGTTTTACCATTCATAAATCCATCTTCACCTAACTCAATCAAATCATTATTTACTAATTGTCCAGTTCTCTCTCTATCAGGTCTATAGTTATCCCTATTCTCTCGCTTTCTCCTTTCTTAAAATGGTGAGGTTACATTTGACACCACCCTGTCTGCAGGGTCTGTTCCAAAATCTATAGAACTTTGAAAAAATAATGAACAATGCATCCACAATTTCAACAGACACTTTTTAAAACATTCTGGGACATAGATCATTGGGTCCCAGAGATTTGTTAACTTTCAGTCCCATGGATTTCACCAGCACTACCTTTTCTAAAAAGAAAACTAATGTTTTTTTAGTTCCTCTTCTCACTAGTCTTTTGGATAGCTATTATTTCTGGGAAACTTCTTGCATCTTCCTCCCTGAAGATAGACACAAAGCAATTATTTAGATTCTCTGTGGTTTCCTGGATTGCCATTGTAAGATAAATTGCTGTCTCTGCCTGTGTGGTATCCACATTGGTCTTTGCTAATTGTTTCCTTTTTGTTTATTCATTCATGGGATGAGGGTGTCATTAGCTAGGCTGCATTTATTGCCCATCCCTAATTGCCCAGAGTCAACCACATTGCTGTGGGTCTGGAGTCACATGTAGGCCAGACCAGCTCAAGATGGCAGTTTCCTTCCCTAGAGGACATTACTGAACTAGATGGGCTTTTCCTGACAATTGACAATGGATTCATGGTCATCATTAGACTCTTACTTCCAGATATTTATTGAATTCAAATTCCACCATCTGCCATGGCGGGATTCGAACCAGAGTCCCCATAACATTATCTCGGTCTCTGGATTAACAGTCCAGCGATACCACCACTAGGCCATCGCCTTCCCCCTATTTTACATAATATAGAAACTCCATTTTCAAGTTTCTTGCTAGCTTATATTCACATTTCAATTTCACTTTCTTAATAAGTTCCTTGGTCCTCCTTTGCTAACTTTGCCAAATCCTAAGGCTTACTGTTTAACGTGACTGTATAAGTCTCTTCCTATGATATAATGCAATAATTTAACTTCCTTTGTTAATCATGGTTGGTTTACTTTCTTGGTTCAGTTTTTGTCTTAAAAGAATTAGACATTTCTTGCAAATCTCGTTAATTATTTAAATATTAGAAATTGCCTGTGTGTCATACTTTTAATATAGCTTCACAGCCAGCTTGATCCCCATGCCATCATAGTTTTCTTTAAGAACCTAGTATCGGATTGGGATTTACATCTGCTGTAGTAGCTTGCAAGGAGTCATCCGGTGACAGCGCCATCTTGCATCACCACATGGTGGAATTTTTCATCAAATTTGAAACTATGTTATGGTCACTCTTCCCTCAAGGAATTTTGCCAAGGTATTACTTAGCCATTTCTCTTTGCATAATACTAGATCTGAAGCAGCCTCTTCCCTAGTCAGTTCCTCAACACACTGATCTAGATAAATTCCTAGAATGTTTACAAGATGGTTATCTTCCACAGTATTGGTATTTATTATATTTACCCAGACTACAAGTACTTTGAAGTCACTCATAATTGCTGCATTACCCTGGTTACCTGTAGCTCTAATTCTGATTTATACCACGTTCTGCATTATCATTACTGTTTGGTAGGATTTGTCTATAGGTAATCAATGTTTGCTGCCCTTGCTTAGCTCCACCTAAACAGATTCTACAACTTGTTCATCTGATCCAAGATTCCCTCACTATTGTACCAAGCCCAACCTTTATCGTCAGCACTGCTCCTCTCCTTTTCCTACCTGTTCTCAATGATGAATATTCAATTTCCCAACCTTGGTCACTCTGCAGACACATATCTGTAATGATAAATTCTATCATCACCATTTGCTTCTGTTTGTGCCATTAATTCACGTACCTTACTATGAATGCTACCTGTGACATTTTTGTGCCTTTTAACATTTTTCCATACTTTGACTATTTGATGATGGCATTTCATTCTGTGGCCTTCATCTTTTACTAATGTTCTATCTTCCAAAACCAGCTGAGTATCTCCCTCATCTGAACCCCCACTCGGGTTGCTGTTCCTTTGACAAACAAACTTACATTCATACAAATACCTTCATTCCAATGTAATTGTTCAAATGCGCACTGTGAATGGTCATTTCACCAGTTATGTGCAAAATCACGTTTATTCAAATTGACTGATCATTGAAGTGGGGAACCCTAGTTTCACTCTGCAATACACATGGACATAGCAGCCTGGATGATGATCTCATCTCTGTCCACAAGCTCAAGGACCTTATCTGTTTTCAGTGACCGAGCTGGAACGTTGGAAGACATCGAATCTCTGTGTTTCCTTCAAGTCCAGCAGCCTTATGTGCAGTTCTGGAATCCACGTTATAGGAGTGATGTGATTGCACTGGAGAGGATGCAGAAGAGATTTACCAGGATGTTGCCTTGGCTGTGCAGTTTCAGTTATGAAGAAAGATTGGACAGGCTGGGGTTGTTTTCCTTAGAGCAGAAGAGATTGAAAGGGTACATGATTGAGATGTATAACTGAGGGGCATAGAGAAGGTAGACAAGAAGAAACGTTTGCTCTTGGTGGAAAGATCAATGACTTGGAGCCACAGATGTAAAGTAATGGGCAGAAGACTTACAGATATGAGGAAAATGTTTTCACCCAGTGGCTAGTGGGAATATGGAACTCACTGCCTGTAAGGGTGGTAGAGACAGAAACTTTCATAACTTCTAAGTATATAGATGTGAATTTGTGATGCCAAGGTACACAAGACTATGGACTAAGTACTGGAAAATGTCATTAGAAGAGTTAAGTACTTGGTTTTGATCAGTGTGTATGTGATGGGTCTTTATCTGAGCTGTAGATCTCAGAGTCCATGTACCAAAAGACCAACAGGCAAGACTGCTCTCATCTAGAATCTCCATAAAGATCACTGACACCTCTGGTCCTTGAAGTCTACCAACGAGAAAGGTAGAACAATATTTAAATAGCATTTGAATGTCTTAAGTGCTTCTAGTACAATTAGTTACTTGCAACTACAATATATTGTGCACAAATGTGACAGGTATTTCACTCATCAATATTCTACTAACAATTTTGAAATTAGTGCCCTGCAAACCTGAAAGGCCAATCTGAAGCATTAACTCTGTCTGTTTCTCTCTCCACAGGTGGTGCCAGATCTGCTATGTTTCTCCAGCAATCTGTTTTTCTTCTGGCCCAGTTAATCCATTTCTATTTAGTGATGCTGCTTGAAAGAACATTGACCATGAGGACTTCTTATTCTTTGAATAATTACTGTTTAAAATCTGCAATGTCTACCAAAATAGGTAATCCTCATCCAAATGATATCTCCGGCCACTCTATCATCTCAGTATTACAATGGACTAACTTGTGTGTTTCATTTTTAAAGTAGAGCTTAAAACACAATTATGATGAAAGGAAAAGGCATTAGTGGATCAAACTGATCCAAACAGAATTAAGCTTGTACACTATATTGAATAATTTCAAAATTGGCAAGGATATGGCACACTGTCAATTTATGAAATTCTTGAATCTAGTTACAGGTGTTGTGAATCATTCTGGAACAATATCTAGGTCCATGTGCCACTACAATTAAACTGCCATTAAACATCACCTGTGCTTGTAAAATCCATTTTTTAAGTAACATTGAGCACTTGAAGTTTGCACGTTCGCTTTGTGTCTGCGTGGGTTTCCTCCGGGTGCTCCAGTTTCCTCCTACAGTCCAGAGATGTGCAGGTTAGGTGCATTGGCCATGCTAAAATTGCCCCATAGGTTCCAGTCTAGTTGGATTAGCCATGACAAATGCAGAGCTACAAGGAAACTTTTTGGGGGTTGGGGTGGGTGTGGTGTTTGCGGTGGGTCTGGGAGAGATGCTCTGCAGAGAGTCAGTGCAGACTTGATGAACAAAATGGCCTCTTTCTGCACTGTAGGGATTCTATGATCCTATGTCATCAGGTAAACTGATGCAGCAGTGTGATAGAGGGAGTGCCCAAAACACCATCTTTCAAGTGAGGTGTTAAGTGGAAGTTCATCAGGTGTTAATAGAAAATCCCTCAGCTTGTTTTTTGGAAGAGCAGCAGTTCTCAAGAGTATCTGGAAAGCATCATCCAAATTCGCTCACGGGATGAGGGAGTTGCTGTTTGAACCAGCATTTGTTGTCCACCCATTGCTGAGAAGCTGACGGCAAGCTGCCTTCTTGAACCACTGCAGTCAATTTGGTGTAGATATACCCACAATACCATCAGGGAGGGAATTCCAGGATTTTGACCCAGAGACTCTTCAATCAATAGTTAAAACCTCTGGAAGAGGTTTTTCCTTTTTTTTTAAGCTGTTTGTGGGATTTTGGTATGTGCTTTTCCAGTCCCACACACTTCAAAAAGTAACCTGCTGGTTTTGAAGCGTACAGCGACAATTTAAGGATCATACAAACATAATGTAAATGTAACTTATTTTACCAACTGAAATGAATATTACTTGAAAATACTTACTGTCCTACTTTGTCTTACAGAACTTGGAAATATATTACCATTCCTTCACTGTTGCTGGGTCAAAATCCTGAAATTCCCTCCCTAATGGCATTGTGGGTCAACCCACTGGACATGAACAGTAGCGGTTCAAGGCAGTAGCTCACCACCACTTTTTCAGGGGTGACTAGGGATGGGCAATAAATGCTGGCCCGGCCAGCGACGACCACATCCCACAAACGCGTTAAAAAAGTCCTATAGGGAGTAGCAATAAAAAGACGACATGTTTCTTTTGCTTCTGCACTGGTTGTACCTTTATTGTTACCTCATTCACTAAACAGTTCAGTGGTGCAGGTTACCATACACAGTTAGTTATCTGCATTACACATCTATGCTATACAGCGAATGGATTATAATTAGTACAAATAAATGAAATATTTACATTAAGTCTTTATACCTTAAGCTTGGTTCAACACATATTTACAAAATAAAAATTATGAATGTGTAGCCACCCTGACAAAATATAATAAATAATGTACAGTGTTGATGCACTCCTCTGAAGGGCCTGGCGTTGATAGGAAGCACTATAAATGATTCCCAACTAAAACAATCTTTAAACTACAATGGATTGTGGTTGACCAGCCACAGACAAAATTAAAATTAGAAAAACACAGGTAAGTTCCTGATTACCAGCACATTCAGTAAATCTATGAACAGCAGCTATGGTATCTTTCCCTTCCATGGCACTCATTGTTTGAGGGAGACGGTATAACTCAATTTATGTACAAGGTCTTCATACAATCAAACTTACAAAATAATTCAATCCCAGCATAAAATTATGTAACATGGTGTAGATTTGACCATTAGTTTTACCATTTTCAAATTCTCATGCAAAATGCTCCAAGAACAATCAGAGTACAATACTAATTTGCAGCCTTGATAATTCTGAGAAACAAAATCCAATTGTTCAAATGTCGCAACTTTACTGTGAACTCTTTACCTTCTTTAAAGAGGTGTACAGTCTCTCTCAAATAAAAGTGGCCCTATGTTTTATATCTCAATGTGCAGTATTGGCGTAAGGGCTCTTAAGCAAAGAAAAAAACCTACACAATGACCCACAGCAATTTTCAATGTTTTCCTAAAAATTACTTCTTAAAAAGGTGTGCAACTTACTGCAAACAATTTGTACAAAATAAATAGTGCATTTATCATGCACCAGCTAAAAAGCTAGAAATGAGAGGGGGCTATCGGCAGAATCTTTGCTTTGATGTACGTTGAACAAGTGAACAGATTACTGGCCTTTGTGGAAACTGGGCTCACTGTGTCAGAGTTAGGAAAATGGCAATAATGAAATGCATGTGCTTGCATTTACCAGACTTCAACACATCAGTAATAAAGCACTCTCACAATGCCTGTTCTGTGTTAGACTTAGTCAGGTGAACGGATATTCACACATCCACCTCGATTTCCTTTCACGTATGAAAGGCCAAGTATTTTTGTTAAATATGCTCTATCACTTTGTGGAGGTGCTGGTGTTGGACTTGGGTGGACAAGGTCAGAAATCACACGACACCAGGTTATTTGAAATCTCAAACTTTCGGAGCCTCAGTCAGGACTGGGGCTCCAAAAGCTTGTGTTTTCAAATAAACCTGTTGGACTATAACCTGGTGTCGTGTGATTTCTGATCATGCTCTGTCACAACAGTGTCCTTCATTTGACAAATCTGATTTACTGATGGGTTGATAAATTTGGCGACCCAGGTAAGTTAATGAGCAAAAAAAAAAGTTTATAAAAATTTGAACATAATTTCTAATTGTAGAGACATCCAACTCACGAGGCAGAATTAATTACGTTTTTGTGTGGTTTTATACGTTAAGATTTGTTTCAGCCTCCTGAAAAGGCTTTAAGATTTTAGAAAATGATCGATTTTACTTCTTCTATATTTTCAGACTTAAATAGTTACTTTAAAAATGAATCAATTCAGTCATCGGATTATAATTTATATTTTAAATGAAACTATTATTCAATTAGTCCTTATCCTAAACAGTTCACGATGTTCGGAAGAAGAGATTTGCCTAATATTAGTTTGGGATTTAAAGGTATACAGTGCTTACATTGAGAAGTAGCTGGAAACATTATGTTAAAAGTGCAAGATGTGTGAACTTGGTATCCAATGTGGAAAGTAAAGACATTGAGCTTACTTCCACAGCATCCTTCATTCATAACTTCATCTAAGGATATGGGACTATTCAGACTATCCGGTAGCCAGTTTAAATACACTGTAATGATTTCAAAATATCTGGTGGATAAAATGACTAGTCTTATTTTTCAGACATTGAAACATTAGCTGACTAATATAAACCATATTCAATCCAATCAAACAAATACTTTTCATATTATCCATGCTCTAGAGGTTGCCTGGCCTCTGGCATGATGCATCCCATCATGTGCTCTGCAAGTTGGCTGACTTCAGGCACATAGTGGTTCCACCAAGTATACTTTTTTAACCTGACTTATTGCAATACAACATACATTCACTTTCGTTGCTAAAGACTGTACCTTCAAACTTCATTACAATTGCCAGTAATAAATAATGGTAGGTTCTTCAGATGTTGGAAGTCACATACTGACTCAGGAAAAACTACCAGCTTTTAATTTAGCTTCAGCTTTCATACTTCAGAAATTTAATAACAAAACTGATCCAAAGCTTGAATATAGTTTAATTCCATTCACATGATAAAATATAACCAAATTAGGTTTTAGCAAAAATACTATACTATATAGTCCATTAACAATAAATAATCTGTAGTGTGATTGCCTACATTATGCATACCATATGCTTGTAACCTAAAACACTGGACTCTTAATGCTACGAACTTATACATTTAATCAGTCTTGGGTACTTCCACTATCACGTCAGTGCAGGCCATGATCTGTAGGTTTGCTAGCCCCAGTCAAACCTCCATTCTTTAAAATGTCTTTCTCTTAAGCTAACATTTTTAAAAATACACGGAAGAATAAAATATATTAATCATCAACAGTTTTATCCAGAAGAATCTATGTATTTGATCAGTGTGGTTTGTTATTTGATTTCCTAGGTTTGTGGTTATATCCAATTCCATTCAATTCTATATTACGAAAGCATGAGATGAAATACAAGTTTATAGACTCAAATTAGAAAAACCTCATGTACAAATGGCATGCATTTACTTTAAAATCTGCAGCACGTTTCAATGTTCCTTTCAAAAGCACTTGGATCCTTTTGTACAAATTTAATTTTGAAACAAAAATCTGGTGAGGACAGAACAAATGATGTTATGAATTTAGGAAATAGGATGTTTACAAAAGATAGAAACTCTGATTTCTGCTGTTTAATTTGTTTGACTTCAGTTGTTCAAAGCAAAGATTAGATTTTTCCCCTCTCATTTCAGAGCACAATTCCTTCGGCAATAAAACAAAATTGTAAACAGTACACTAATCAAATATTACCAGAGAAATTCTTACTTTTGATGTGCCAAGGCAGCTTACATTCTGGTAACTCCTGTTGTAAACAATTCAAGCAATATGTTTCTCTATCCCATTATATTATTAATATCCCATGTATCACCACTTCACACATAAGCACTGATTAGCACATAAAGTAGCTTAAAGTTTCCTGGTAACCATTCAGTGGACAAACTGCAAGAATATCCAGTAGATAACCTCCATTAGGATCCCTTTTGATCAAGCTCTACTTCTGCAGATCATGGTCAACAGTTATTGATAAGAAAAAAGTGCATATATACTGTAAAAATAAATCTGTAGCAATGCTAAGTTGCCTGTGCTGGTTGGCTAAATGTGATATAATTACTACTGCATGTGACCATGCAAGGTCTATGTGCATTGTACGATTATACTCCATTTTTGTTCAGTATTAGTGGAAAAGTGTTTTCATGACACACATTAGAATGCAGCTACAATGCATTAGAAGTACATGTTTCCTCTGCAGCAACATGTAAACAACTAGAAGGGAAAAGCCCTATAATGAACAATGGTCTTTGGAGATGCCCAGGGAAGCCTATATTATCCTGTTGGGCCAGATGGAACAGATCAAGGATAACACTATTGACTGTTTTTCCTATAATCCAAGTCTGGCAAAATGCTAAGTGATTGCCAATCATATCCTAAACATGTTAACTTTTTTCTAATAAATAGTTTGCATGTCATCATGTTCTACGGTGTTTTCCCTCCACAGAATCTAATCATCCTACAGTTATACAAATTTGTGTAATTTATTTTGGCTATCGGTTGACATCTTCAACTCAAAACTACTGAGAAATACTGACATGCAATTGTCTGTAAACAGGGCTGCAGTCAGCCTGTGTTATATACCTTGTTTGGTGGAAGGGACAAAGCATTTGGCAAAGGATGTTTTAGCAGTCACCCTTTTAGGGATGCATTGGTGACAGTCAAGATACAAAATGGATTGCAAAAACTGAAAATCATTCAGAGGAATAACAAGGAATGAAATCCTAGTCCCTTGTGCCAAATTTACACTTGGCTAATAGTCGAGACTGAAATATGCTACAGATGATCTCATGATGAGATGTTGAGGGGATTGCCTCAACATCTGTACCTTAAATGCTGCAGTAAATTCACTGGTACAGTCACAAGTGTGAATACTGGTCCACAACTTTAACAGAGTCTTATTAATCTTTTGCTACTTTCTAAATTGCACCTTGTTTTGAGATTGCAACTTTAGCTGCAGATTATCTGGTGGTTAGAGGCCAGCAATTAAAAAGTGTCAGCAAGTGCCTGATCACAGCATAAAAGGATTAGTCGGCAAATTTATTTCTAATGCAAGTGGTCATATTCAAGAATACAGCATGGTGCAGGATTTGTAGAGTACTTTGAGCTCTCCATCTGCACAGCAGTGACGTAGAATTACTTGACCTTGAGTCAGTTTTCTAGGATACTGATGCTGATTAATGATGATTATACTGCAAGAAAGTATTTAGGTATCTTGCTCTGTCGCTTGCAAGTGAGTAACATGTGCATTGTTGGAAGTCTGGAAAGCAATTTGCAAACGTCTGCTATTATCTGCTTTTCACCAAGGTGAGGAGGAACAACCTCGGGCAGATGTAGCCTTCTGGATATGCATGCACGTAGAAGATAGACAGATATAGGAAAAGAGACGGCCCAACCATTGCAGTGTGTGTTTACAATAGCAGCAAAGTCAGGCTATTGTCTTCTTGCTACTAATTAATCTACTACTGTGAGCGGGTCAGCTTTCAAGATCAACTAGTTTTCCTACTATGTAGTAGGACTGCACTTCCTCAGAGTGGGGCTTCACCCTAATGTCACCAATCCACACTTAACAATCTAGCAAAGTCTGCAACTGCTGCAATCAACAAAAACGTTCAGTCTAAAATGGCCTGGCAGCTGTGACGTTCTAGAATGCTGGAGATCACCACACGTGATATTCCAGAACATAATGTATTCCTGAAGGTACCTAGCCTGTCACCTATTGGAGGAAGAGCCTGAACTTCTCTTTTCCACCTTATCTTGCAGCTACTGGGCCCAAGGGCCAGTTGCAATTACCCCATGGTTTGCAAATTAAAGGATACAGTTTGACTGGAAACACAGACAAGGACATCCTACAGACACAAGAAGAAAGCAGGAATGGAAAAAAGTGTTGAGAATCGTGCACACACAACTATTTTACAACATGCTTCTACGAGATCTGGAATGGATGTAAAGAAACAGCAGTATTTTGGTAACTAGGAAAAGAAAAGGTGCTTAGAGAGAGTGTTAAGCCATGTGTACGTGAGAAACCGTCAAGAATCACAAAAGGTTAAGAGCAACTCTTCTATGGTGGTAAGGCAAGTCAGAATTGTTACTTCATTTCTTGCCTTCGGTGAAAGATATTCTTTTACATCATTTGTTGCCTTGAACGTCTCCTAGCAAGTTTTGACCTAAAGAAAGCAAAAACAAAATTTGAAAAGAGGGCATGAATTTGTGAAAACATCAATCTATATCATTATAAAAATACTACGTAGTTATAAACCACCCACAGTGTACCACAGGAGCAGTAAACAAATATCAGAACAAGCCAAATATGTTTTAAATAATAAACTATGCACAAAAAATGAAGCATGATATCATTATGAATGACTTTTTTTTATTCTTTCATGGAATAGGAGTATCACTGACAAGTTCAACACTTGTTTCCCATCCCTAGTTGCCCTTGAACTGAGTAACTCACTCAGTCAGTCAGAGTCAACCACACTGCTGAGAGTCTGGACTCACATGTATGCCAAATAGGGTAAGGACATCAGATTTCCTTCCCTAAAAGGCCATTAGTGAACCAGATGGTTGTTTACACCAATCAGTAACAGCTTCACAATCACCATCACAGAGATCAGCTTTATACTTCCAGATTTATTTATTGATTTTAAGTTCCACCAGCACTAGCTTGGGTCTCTGGATGCCTAGCCGAGCAACATTTCCACCAGCTCCTCAAATAAAGATTCATCAATAAGGAGTACAAAATTCAGCATTGCTGAAAAAAAAAGAGACTTTCATCTTGCACTCTTCAGGTCAGTGACAAGAATGCCAAATTTCAAAGAGTGCTGGGAGCAGAGTGCTGATTATTTGGCAAGTGAACACTGACTGGTCAAAATGTCACCACGGCAAACGCACCAGGAATCTAACCTGGAGGCTTTTGTTTAATTCAAAACAGGCCCAAAGCCTGCATAGATCCTTGATCCTGCAGAGAACAGGCCCCTGCTAATGGGTATGTGCATTTCTGATCAAACAGATGGCTTTAAAGGAGAAAGGAAGAGGTTTGGAGAGATTTAGGGAGGGAGTTCCAAAGCAGTGTCTGGAAATCTGAGAGCATGCAATTATCCAAAAAAAGTAAAAGTAAATGACATGGCTGAAAGAAATAATTGAAAAGTACTGTATTGGAATTTTTAATCTCTCTTTAATCACAAAGTAGATCAAACCAGGTTTGTATTTTTGGTGACATTTACAAGAATGCTTTTCCTGTGGCAATGTGACATTATCAACTTCAGCATCATGGCTCTCATGTCACACGCAGTGTAGAATGGAGAGAGAATTCAGAACTCATGTTATAATACTTTGGCAAAATTATTTTATTTAACCTATTTTTCCAATCAACCTGTCCAACGTGGTTATTACACACCTCTGGAGTAGGTGGGACCTGAACTCAGACTTCCCAGTCCAGGGGTAGGGACACTACCACTGCACCATAAGATTACCAAGCAGCAGCAAAACAGCTGGTTATTAATTTGACTTGATTATACTACCTCCCAAGTATCATTTACCAATTAAATTGAAAATGTGTTCACTTGATTTGCTTTTAATGATGGGATAGAGAAACCAGGATATTTAGGGTAAGAATAAGAACGAGGGCAAGTTTTACTGAAATATAAATAAATTGTTTACCTGATTGAACCAGCCAACAGTGGATTGAAAGCATACAACCAATCATACATATCTTTGTCGTTGTTTGCTTGCAGAAGTATTCCGCGATGTTTTGTGCACACTGCAAATGTGTTTGATGTCTGCACAACACAAAAACAAAAGGTTATTTACTGGGGATGTCGAAGCCAAAGTTTGTAGCTCTTTTAACTTTTAACCATGGCAGAAGATTGTTACGACCCAACCCACCATGTAATAGTTAATACTGCATTTTCTGTCAATTTTGACCATTTCTATTTCACTGCAGAAGGTACTTAACTTTTACCAAGGTATAATCCCACAGGCAAGGGCTGCATTCAGCTATGGGCCACCTTCAGCTATGGGCCTTGATGGTGTAGCAGAGGATTTGATTCTGGCAGCATAACAAGCTGACCCTGCTCTGATCCGACATCCATCCAAATGCACTTCCCAGCATGTGTCATTGGGTAGCAATCTGAATTTGGCGTTCCTAGACCACAGACTGTTGGTACTATAGCCAAGATCAACTAGCTCGGAACACGGATCATTCCCTATCTGTATGCCCTTGTTACATTTTTACACCTGTCTTTACAAACTGCAGCTTGGTGGAAGTGTTCAAGTTGTTTTACTTGAAACATCTTGCATAGCTGTAGAATCTAAACACTAATTATTGTTGTGAAGTGAGATTATGGAAGAAGAAGAAATGGCACATGAGGAGCACTAGATTACCAGAGTACGTGAGAAGGGCGTCCCAGAAATCTAGCAGCCAGCATTCTCTTAGAATTAATTATGAACTCACGGTGAAGGTTTATGGGATTGATTCCTGGGATGGTAGGACTGATGTATCGTGAGAGACTGGATTGGTCGGGACTATATTCACTGGAGTTTAGAAGAATGAGGGGTGATCTCAGGAACCTACAAAATTCTAACAAGACCAGACAGGGTAAATGCAGGAAGAATGTTCCTGTTGACTGGGGAGTCCTGAACCAGGGGTCACAGTTTAAGGATACAGGGCAGGCCATTTAGGACTGAGATGAGGAGAAACTTCTTCACCCAGAGAGTGGGGAGCCTGCAGAATTCTCCGCCACTGAAAGTGGTTCAGGCCAAAATATTAAATATTCTTAAGGAGGGAGATATAATTCTTGGGGCTAAAAGGATCAAAGGGTACGGGGAGAAAGGGGAAACAGGGGACTGAGTTGGACGATCAGCCGTGATTGTATTGAATGGTGGAGAAGGCTCGAAGATCCTAATCCTGCACTATTCTCTACGTTTCTGTATTCAATCCTGGGTGTGGTTCATGGATCTTAGTGATTTGGGCTGCCTGATAACGGATTAGAAACATTATGCTGTAACAAATGCCTTGTTCTTTGCTGGTGAAAACATATGTAAGCAATATAACAACCTTTAGCATAGCCTGCTGATCCTCACTGTATTCCACCTGGGCTGTGGACAGATTCAGAATGCCTCTTTCCATGGGGTCCTTATCACTGTTGTAGATAAACACGTATGGACGGCGAATTGCAACGTAATGCTTCACCCAAGAATTAGACTGCGGTTCCATGAAATGCAGATACCCTTTCTTCGACACCACAGGACTTCAGCATATGAAAAGAATCATACACAAAAAGGTCATATGCAACTGGTGTAACATTTACAGAGTGCTTGTAACTTGGAAATAGGTTGGAGCAAATAAATTGGAGAATCTAGCCAGAACCTCTTACCCAGTCCTGATCTCCTCAATGTTAGGAAGCAGGTTTAAAAATTCATTCTTCCCCGCTCTGGCAAGGTACGATGTTTCAACTCGAGAAACCATGGGGAAGCCGTCAAACTCCACGCATGGACTAGAGGATCTTGAGTTGGCCTCTGGAGTCCTGAAATACGAACACAGTCTCCGGTTACATAGAAGCAAGAAATAAAAATAGAAAATGGAGGATTTCAGCAGATCATGCAACATTCTGTGGAGAGAGAAACATGTGTTTGACAGGACTCTTCCTCAGAACTCCATGGAAGCAAGGCCTGAAATACTCAATTAAAGATGCCCCCATGGCATTGTGGAGATTAACTGTTCCATGCTGTGGGGAAACAGAGTTTGAAATAGCCATACAAGAATGGAAGTTCTTCACAAGTGGTGAATCAACAAAACCAGCATTGACCAGGATCAGAATCATTGGTGCTTCATTACCTCTCAGGTCTTCACTATTGAAGATTTCATTAAGAAGTTAGAATAGATTACAAAAAGTAATTTAGGGATCCAAGTTGTGTTGAAGAGAAATGGTCCAATTAGGTTTGACATCTTTGTGTTACATGGCCCTGGAACACTGACATCTCCAACAAGGCGATGAGGCCTAATTCATGAATGTTTAGGAATGGCAGACAGCTCACCCAAAGATGGGCTTTGCATCTAGGCAGAAAGGAGTCAAAAAGACAGAGGTTGAGTGACCGAGGGTAGAAAAGGCAATTCTGTAACTTATTAGAAACAACAGGGTATAATGAATGGGCTGAGCTTTTGAATTGTAATGTGACCAAGGTGCTCCCTTCTTTGAATGTAGGCCAAACCTCCAAAGTAGCAAACTGCATTTACGGTGATACCGGAAGCTGTTTACAGAGAGAGAGGAGAAAAGGGGAAACCCACTAGGAACTTGGGAAGTTGGTTTCAGTTCTTTCACTAATGGCTCCAAGGATTCTCAAACTAACTTCTATACTGTCAACCCAATTCTGTGCAATGAAAGGGACAGTTTAAAATTGCTTATAATATGATGTGACACAGCAGCCATATGTAAAGGTGAGGGAGGCAGTCTTTTAAGTTTGAGATTAATGCGTACTGCTGCAGGGTTTTCTTTTCTGTGCTCTCTTCTCCCTCTCTTTGCAGTATCATTCAAACAGTTCAACAAGGTGGAAACTATTCTATTTTTCACTCCGCATCTTTCAAAGTTGATTAGCACAAAAAATCCTCAACTGCAGACTTACTTCTGATCCACTGAGTTACACCGGGAGTCTGAAAGTGATGGGCAGGTGGAAGAAGGAGTGAGCGTGGTGCTGCTAAAACTGGACACAGAAGCATCACGGCCAATCGGAGAGTTCACATCTGAAAGCTGAAACATGGAGTATTTAGAAATCCACGTCTGACTTTACCAAAACAAGAACAAACTCATTTTAACTTACCTTGAAACAATTTAAGATGTCAAAGTAGTATTTTGTGTGGTATAATCACAGTGCACAGCTATTTCAGAGGAATTACAATTTCAAGAGTTGATGGCTTATTTTAAAATGATCTCAAAGTATTAGGATTGGTTTGCTGAACGACAAATATACAATTGTCAAAACAACAGCTGCTTTCTCCTAAATTGCCAAAGAATACTCTTTGAAAATAACATCACATCTGCAAAACGATATTTCCTAACAGATATACCAAGAAGCCTGACACCGAATCCATCTGTAGAAAGGACTTTTGAATGCATTTTCCAGTGGGTTACAATACAACACAAGCAAGGCTTTTTCCCAATGAGATCGTTTATTTAAGAGCACAATATATCAATTTTAGGTGCTCAATATTAAGAGATCCTATCCAGGTCTGATGGTTAATGTTTGGGCAGTTTTTGGAAGGAAACAAATTGTATATTACTTTAGATAACAATAATATAAAAAGAATCTTTATGGATTTGATACAAGTCCATCAGAATACTGTAGCACAAAGCAGAAATATTGAAACTTGTATTCCTCCCCAAAAGGTAAAGTCACCCTAGTTTTACCAGACCATTGGGGTCCGCTGTCATTACAGAGACACAAATGGTTTAACCTGAGGGTCACGACACCTCAAGCAAGAGGAGAAATTAAGAACAGCCCTTCATGGTAACCTTAGCCAGGGTGGGAACCGAGCCCACGCTGTGGATCACTCTGCATTGCAAACAGCCATCCAGGCCCTTAACACAACCCCCTCTGTACTACAGATCTGTTCAGCAAGATTTCTGTCTGATATCAGACTGTGGTAGCTGTTTTACCTTTTTCTTTAATCTTACCTGTTAAGTTATTCCTATTTCTTTCACCTTTATGAAATACACTTTTGGCAATTACAGCATAGTTTTTCTTTCAAAAACTGGCCAAGTCTTTTGCAATTAGTCAGGGTGCCCTTCAAACGGGCAAGCTTTTGCACGAGAACCTTGCATTAATGCTTGCAAACCTACACAGTGTACTATAACCTCCTGTGATTACTTAGAATCATAGAATCACTACAGTGTGGAAGCAGGCCATTTGGCCCATCGAGTCCACACCAATCCTCCGAAGAGCATCCCACCCAGACCCAACCCCACTACCCTATCTGGTAACCCTGCATTTCCAATGGCTAACCCACCTAGCCTTCACAGTCCTGCACATTATGAGCCAGTGAGCATGGCCAATCCACTCTAACCTGGACATCTTTGGACTGCGGGAGAAAACCCACACAGACACAGGGAGAACGTGCAAACTCCACACAGACAGTCGCCAGAGGGTGGAATCAAACCTTGGTCCCAGGTGCTGTGAAGTGGCAGTGCTAACCACTGAGCCACCATGCTGCCCCGTTTCAGATGTACATAACTTGTGGTCTACTAAAAATCAACATAAACTGGTCTGTAGCATCTTCAGGGTGTCTTAAAACGGTTCTTTGTGAAGAACGTTTGTATTTACCTTGCCGTCACTGATGCTGCTGCAGACAGGGTTGAATTCTTTATTAAAGGTATGCATTAGAAGTCGTAAGCACTGAAACAAAAAGATTATTGCACATTAAAGACATGATGACCAGGCAAGAAATAGATCAGAGAGGCCAATAAACACGAAGCAGGTTTCACAAAAATGCTAACGTACGTGAAATATTTGATTTAGATTACTAATTTAGCTTCTCCAAATTTGCACTGAGAATAAAGCAGCAGCTATAGAGATTACTTCAGTTGTAATGGTATTCACTTTCAGAAAAACTTTATCCTGGAGACCAGCTAGGTTGAATAAATCCACAATTGTTGTTTCTAGGGAACGAAACTGGGAGAATTGGCAAACAAGCTCAAGAAGAGATGAAAAGAACATTGTGATTTAAAACAAAGGAACTGGGCACAGAATTTGAAGAGGAAAGTTTTGCAGGGCTACGAGAAATGGAATGGTTGAATTAATGGGACAGCTTGTCTTTCAAAGGGCTAGCACTAGTATTATGGACCATAAGGTTTCCTTACGTTAGATTCAATGATTCACAGAAAGCAGGTCGAGATAGTGCCCTGTTGATTGATGTTTCAGGCACCCATTTGGCAGTTTCGTCACCTCATTATTTGGACCATAGATCCAGAAGACATTCAACAAACTGTCTGAATATATTGGCCTTGCTAATTGTTCCATTTTGACACATAAACTTGGTTTACTGCAAAGAAAAGTGCTGAGTGTTTCATTTAAAACAAAAAAAAAGTGCTTTACTGTTTTCTTTCCAATTCATACAGCAGCAAAATCATTCGCTCTCAGGACTGCACCAAAAGTCACTGTAACTGGGCAGCACAGGATATACCAGAATAACCAGGTTGATTGCCTTTCCAATTTCCTGGGTTGGCTAGGATGCGTTTGGCCACTGTCCTCTGCTTTTCTACAAACAGTAAGGCAGACTGATGAACATGCTGTGTGGGGAGCCAAGACTGTATCTACACAAAAAGAATTTAGGAATTTTTTGGGAGGTGCCCAAGGGAATTAATAAAATGCTGGCAGTTAATTCACAAACTATCACTTCTGAGCAGAAAGAAATTGTCACTCATGGTCCAAATAAATGCAGCGGCTGTTCAATTATTACAATTCAATACAACTTTCTTGAAGAGAAGCAGGCAAACAAGATTTCTTCTAAAGGTAACTGCCACTAAAAGAAAGTTCCAAGTTTGTCCTCTGGATCAAGCACCCAAACTTATACTGAAGTTCTAAACCAAAGCATCAATCTTTTGTGACTTTGTATAATGAACAAGCATTCTTTAGCCACAGCACATAGACCCCACAATGAGCAACTCCTGTCAGCTGTGCCCCACTCTGCAATACCTTGCTGGCCAGCTCCTTCTCTCGATCGACAAGGCTCTGAATGTCTGCAGAGTCGTACCCACTGCTCTCACTGGGCGTGACAGCGCTCTCGAACGTTGTGGTTGATATCTGCGAGGAAATGCTGGTCGAG
Source organism: Rhincodon typus (assembly GCF_021869965.1). Lineage (NCBI taxonomy): Eukaryota > Metazoa > Chordata > Chondrichthyes > Orectolobiformes > Rhincodontidae > Rhincodon > Rhincodon typus. The sequence goes on from NC_063362.1 coordinate 4,784,742, forward strand.
GTGCTGAGCGTGCCACTGCTCATACTCGGGGAGATGGAGTCGCAGAGAGACTTTGAAGTCGCCTCGCTGAGTTTCTCACGCAGTAACAGGAGATGGCGTGTCCGCTCAACCTTCGAAAGAACACAACAGGTTACGCAGCTGGACGCAAACAAAAACATTTTCAAAGGAAACACCTGTGCTCATTTGTCACAAGGAAATCTATCCAGGGTGACAGGGAAAACACAAAGGTTTGGGACAGGCTGAGCTGTGCTTGAAGATGACCAAAACAGTCACAGCAGGCTGAATGGCCTCGTTCTTCGCTGTAACATTCTGGTGAATCATGGCATTTGCCACGGCTGATTTTACAGTTCAATATATGTAGGAAGTAGAAAAAATAAATGTCAAATGGTGAACAATCCACACCAGACTAGGTAAAAACAGATGTAAAAAGCCACCGATACATATGGCAAACCTTTTATTAACCAGCACCTATGGGACTAGGAGTGAGCAAATATTCAGTTGATTAAGAGTTCCACATAATTAATGTAAAAACACTCACTAAGTAATAGAAAGACAATGCAGGGGATGTACACATCAATATTATACTTTATTTACAGCATGAATTACTTAAATAATAACTTAAATGAAACTTAGCAGCAGAGACCCTTCTCACTCATATTCTTGAACACTCTGACATCACAGCGATCACAATAATACAGTAAACATCTAGTATTTCAGGTGCATAATTTTTGCCAATTTAATCAAAGTTTGCTGTACTTTGAGGTGCCAGCTATGACCAAGAGCTGGCCTTGTGCAAGAACCCAATGGGCCAAATAGCCTCCTTCAGTGCCAGGAATGACATATCCCAACCAAAGATATTTTCCCAATTTCCACCTGTTCACAGATGTTGTGACACATCTCTGGAGCAGGTAGGACATGAACCCAGACCTCTTGGCTCAGAGGTAGGAACACCATCACTCAATCAAAGGAGCCCTAAAAAACCTCCTAGCCGAATGCTCCAAGCAAAAATATATTGGAGCTGTGCTGGTGTTAAATGGCATCAATGAGTCAATAATTTACAATGAAAGGACTTGAGAACTGCTGGTTCATTTCAAGTATTGCATATCAGACAAACAAGAGACAAATACATAGATACAGGGAATGAAGAAGATGGCTTTTGGCTTCACTGTTTACGCTGCAGGTAAGGAGGAATGAAAGTACTGTCTTTATTTGTTTAGAAAAAATTCCTGGTGGGGTCTACCGCTCAATTACATCTGCTTTTGATATTTTCAAGGAGTGTTAAATAAATATTTAGTATGTAGTAGTTGAATATCTAAAATGTGTGAAACACTACCTGAATCAACGAGCAAACAGGACTTGTATAATTATCTTCACCCTGAATTCTAATACACACTCAAAATAATTACTTGAAAGTAATAAATTTATCATGTACCGATTTCCAAAGTAGGGCTCAAGTTGAGGGAACAAATGTCTCCTTTTTGGTCACTGCTCTGAACCAAAAGAACTTCCAAATGTAAACTGCTTTACTCAAGGTCACCCAGAAACCTGTTCTGACAGAAGGTCCTGAAACAGTAGCCAGGGTTTCCTTCCCACTGATGCTGCTTGACCTGCTGAGATTTTCCCGTATTCACAGTATTCCCTGCCATTTACCTCATGCAAGAGGTCCAGTTTCTCCAGCTCCCACTGGTGTTCCAGGATGAGGCTGTCCCCACGGGGTCTCCAACCTGCCAGATTCTCCTCTCCTCGAACGTAGGCAACAGAGGTGTCCAAAATTTTTCTTCTCCTCCTTTGCATTCCTGGAGAACAGGGGAGAAATTATTACCCCACCTGTGTTAAAAACTCTTCACGTTACACAAGCATGACCACAATTCTAGTAAATTTATTTTCACCTGCTCAGACAACCGAGGGACACAAATTGAAACAGAGTTCTGACAGAGCTTCCTGATGATATTTTTCCAATCTATCAGGGTGTATGGCGGGTCAGTGGTTAACACTGCTACCTCACAGTGCCAGGAACTAGGGTTCGATTCCAGCCTCGAGCGACAGTTTCCTCTGGATGCTCTGGTTTCCTCCCACAGTCCAAAGGTGTGCAGGTTAGGTGGATTGGACATGCTAAATTGGCCACAACCTGGAGGGATGTGCAGGCTAGGTGGATCAGCCATGGGGAATGGAGGTTTACAGGATAGAGTTGGGGGGTAGTGGTGGGCAAATGGCCTGCTTCCACACGGTAGGGATACTTGTGGGTAATTGACTCTGCCTACATTTTCATGAGGAAAAGTACACCATATTTGCAGAACAGAAACAGTACTAATGCATAACAGCACACAAAATAGGAGCAGAAATAGGCAATTTTGCCCCTCAAGCCTGTTCCACCTACCAATAAGATCATAGCTGATCAGTTTGTTTTGAATTGCACATTCTCATTTATCCCCAGTAACCCCAATCCCCCGCCAGCAAGTCCTCTGTCTAACGTGAATCAATCCAGCTCGGACTTTAAAGTATTCAATAACCACTACATCCACCAGCTACTGACACAGTGTTCATGTTCCACATAAGCTTCCTCCTACCTGATTTATAACAAATCACCCTGTCAACAGCTATTTCTTTCTCCCTCACATTTTTATCCAGGATCCCCCCCAAATAAATCCATGGCAAGGAACGCATTTAGTGCAATAGGCAACACCGATATCTCTATATCATGCCAATGCCTAAGTTGGTTATTTTGGGCATTCTCATCATAATGTGTAGCCATTCTCCAAATGGCAGGCTGCTGGAATGTACACTGATGGCAGAACAAATTGGTGCCATGATCAAACTGAAGTATACCCAAGGTCGTGCACAAGTCACTGAAATAATGTTGAAAAGTTAGCCAAAGCTTTAAAAAATACAAATGAATTATATGCAAAAACACAAAAAAAATCATTTTAAAAAGTTTTTAAAAATTCAATACACTAAATGGAAACCAATAAATACCAATTGAAGCAACAAAAAACACCAACCATAGAAATAGTGAGAAAAATAACAAAAGTTTTGATTCAGAAATGTTGGTACCTGGAAGTTTTGACATGAAAAGGTTTGAGGCAGATTACATAAAAATAATTTTAATTCTTTTTATTCGCTCATGGGGTGTTGGCATCTCTGGCTGATTAACGTTTATTGCCTGCCCCTAGCTGCCCTTGAACTGAGTGGCTTGGTAGGTCATTTCAGAGGGCAGAGAGAGTCAACCACATTGCTGTTGGACTGGAGTCATATGTAGGCCAGACCAGGTGAGGATGGCAGATTTCCTTCCCTGAAGCACATTAGTGGGGCAGATGGGCTTTTCCGACAACCTGCAATGGTTTCATGGTCATCAGTAGATTATTAATTTCAGATTTTTAAAATAAATTGAATTCAAATTGTACTATCTGCCATGATGAAATTCAGCACATTAGCAGAGTTTCTAGAATAATAATCCAGTGATAATACCACAAGGCATCGCCTCCCCATAACGAGAGATTGGATTGCTACTGAAGGAGGAGGAACTTGCAAGGTTGGGTCTAAAGCTTGAATCTGTGACTAGCATAAGTTCTTTCAAAGGGCCAGCACTTGATGAAAGTTTGCCTCCAGTGGGGTATTTTACCTGCAGCAATGCCTATGTTATCTCCCTTAACGCAAGCAAGCAACTGGTGGAGGATATTAAAGAATCCAACGGACATTCATTACAACTGATTATAATCTGCAAATATTACATTCCTCAGGCAGTATCCAGGCTACCATTAAGCTAGTCATTTGCAACACAGCAGCATGCATCCAACAGGGCATCATGCTTCAAGTGATCCGAAGGAAGATGGAGCATAGAATCATTAGATCCTCAGATCAAATGTTATTGCACAGTGATAACATCAGTGAGCACATCTTAAAAGGTAAACAGACATACTAACTGTGAGACATATCACAGCAGCTGTTACTGCGGGCTGATTAGCCTCCTCTGTACTGTGAGCTTTTACATTTCATTGAAAAATGTGACTTTCGCATTCATACAATGGTAAGTGGTGGTGAAATTCAATTTATACTCAGAAGGATGACCCAAGAACTCAGGGTCACTGGTCCAATTAGATTATTAAATAATCAGCACTTGTGTGGTCTGCTTGTGCACTAGGTAACTGACAAAGCAAACAAGTCGAGATGTTAAACAGGAAATGACAATGATGGAGAGAATTGGGAGGCTGTAAAATTAGTGCTGACTATTGTGGTGCATTTTGATGCTGTGTGTCTTCGTGTAGGGGACAACTAGTTTGAGTGGGGCAGAGGTTGCATCATTGGATTCAGTTTTTATTTTAAAAAAATACAGGCAAGGTGTGATTCTCCAGAGTTAGTTTAAACTGTCTGAGGAACATGGAGAGCAATTTTACACACTGTTCATTACTTCACTGGACCAGGATTTATTTCTGTGCTTGTGTCTCTCCCGGGAATTACATGGCTGCAGAGAGAGAAAGAACTGCATTTCTTTGAGGTCCTGCCACTGCTAACTCTATATCACACTCTACACTTGCTATCAGACCTGCCCAGTTTCATCCTCACTTTCTGCTTTCATTTCACAATGATATGATTTTATCATCCACAATAAAAATTAAATATTTTAAAAAGAATTTTGAGCCTTCACTCAAGGTTGAAAATCAATAATTCAGTTCTCAATTATCCTTCCAATTTTCTTCCTAGACAGCCCACTGATGCTTCGCAGAGTGTAACAGACCACCAGCAACATTTCCAGCATCTTTGCAGGAGAGTACTTTTCATCTAGCCCAGCTGTACTTCTCCATCAGTTACAAGTTGCTAAGAGAAGGAATGGAGACAGCAAAGGCATGACAGGCTTAGAAACCTCCTTGTACTCTCTGCATTTCCCTGTTCTGCCTACCCACTGGAGGGAAGCAAATCAATCTTCCAAAAAAAAACGTCAAGGAAGACAAAGAGAAAACATGCACATTTAACAATTCTAAATTCCTCGCTGGTCTTTCGTATTTAAGAGTCAAGTTCTTCAGGGGCTTCTATGGTAGTGTCCCCACCCCTGGGCCAGGAAGTCCACTTTCTCCAGACACATGTCTTAACATCTCTGAACAGCTGGATTAAAACTACCCAAGTGCTGAATTCTTACCCCTCTTCCATAGCTGTGCACGTTCCTGGAAGTCCCTGTAGAGGGAGCTTGTGATGCCCACCAGAACCCTCAAAGCACCATGGGGGCTGGAGTGCACTATTTACCTGAAAACCATCATTTTGATTTACCTACCTTCCTTGATTTCACCCCCTTTTTTGATTTATTATCGTCACACTGCCCCGGTGGATAGTGTTTGTAATTTGTTCACTGGGTGATTGTTTAATTTGATGGTGGGTTTCTTTACATACAAAAAAAAGACCCGAGGTCTTCCTCAGTGGGTGTTGATTTTGGGCAAGGGTCTAGAGGGGAAAAGGTGGCTTACAGACTATATGTAGGGCTGGGATTGTTCTCCTTCCAGATGTGAAGACCTCTCCTTAGAGGTCTGTAAAATTATGAGGAGCATTGACAGGAAGGAACTATTCCACTTAGGTGGGCAGCCCATCAGCCAGGGGGCATGGATTTAAGATACAGGGAAGGAATTAGAGGAGGTAAAGACAAACTATTTCACCCAGCGAGTCAAAAGTCACTATAGAACACCACAGGAGTGGCATGGTGGCTCCATGGTTAGCACTTCTGCCTCTCAGCGCCAGGGACCTGGGTTCGATTCCAGCCTCAGGCGGAGCAGAGTTTGCACATTCTTCCTGTGTCTTCGTCAGTTTCCTCCCACAGTCCAACGATGTGCAGGTTAGGTGGATTAGCCATGCTAAATTATCACAGTGTCCAGGGATGTGCATGCTAGATGGATTAGTCATGGGAAATGCAGGAAGAAAATAGGGGAATGGATCTGGGTGGGATCTCTTCAGAGGGTTGGTGTGGGACTCGATGGGCCAAATAGCCTGCTTCCATACTGTGGGGATTCTACAATCTATGACCCAGGAGGACTATAGGACTGCTCTCTCATTCTCTCATCACATTTAAGCAGATTTAGATAAATATTTGAAAAGCTAAAGCACTCAAGGCTTCGAGCTAACTGCTGGGAAATCAGATTACAGTAGATAAGTATCTGATGACCAGTGCAGACAATGAACTGAAGGGCATCCAAGTGCTGCAATACTCTAAGATGAGATGATGTTTGTATTGTATAGCTGATTTACAATGAAAGTCTTTTACTGTCTAATTTGAAAAACGGATATGGGTGTGTAAAATAACCTACAGTGTCCTGCACCAAAATCAAATCGGGTGCTCTGATATTTCTAAGAACTGTAATAAAATGACACACTAGATACACATCATGATAATTTAAAGTTAATCTTTTGTGAATATCTACAGATCAATGTACTTCCTGAAAATATATTTCAAAGGAGATCATATTAGCCAAATTGATTTTCTCCCTAATATTCTGTTCTGTAATCTAACGTGACAGCAATTCCCTGTGGAAAGTAACTGGGTAGAGGACAAAGTTCACCCAATGAAGAGGAGCACTGGTTGCAAATATACTCAAACTAAAGCAGTACAGGAATCTTGCTCAATTCCATTTCAACTGCAAAATATATGTACAGAAAAACCTCTCCAGACTTCGAACAATAAAGTGTGAAACACACAGTGTCACTTGAAAAGGTACGTCATCTATGCTGTCACAGTACATCAGTTCTGTGAACACAGCTGAGGTTGGGGATAACTCAGGAAGTCATTTTATTGATCAGAGATTTAATTGGCTTTGATACATTGAGGTGCCTGTGTGAGGCTGTTACTGTGGAAGGTGTCCTGATGGCTTGAAGGAAATCAAATCCAAAGAGCCTATTAACAGCAGCTAAGTACCCTAATAGGTTGTGTGGAAGAGACATCAGTTTGAAATAAAATTCTATTCAAATGGTCACACTGAGTCTGTCAGTGCTCCCCATTCAACAAGTGCTATAATTCCGAGAATGTGAATTTAAATCCCATCAGAGCAGTTTGGGAAATTGAATTCCACTTTTAAAAAAAAATGCGCAACACCAAGCTGGCAGCAGTAAAGGTTAAGCTGTCAGATGGTTGTAAAATCACAATTGGAAAAGTAATGGTCATCAGGGAAGGAGACAGGAGACAGGAGACAGGAGACAACTTAAGTCAGCATGTGTGACTCTAGCAACACAGTGACTAACACTGAAATGGTCCAGTAATCCAAGTGGTTGTGCCAAGTCCCACATCAACGACAGCAGCAGTTCTAGAAGGTAATCACCAACTCCTCAGGTCGACAAGGGATGGGCAAAAATACAGCCTTGCCAGCAAAACTCAAATCCCAAGCAACAAGCATAAATAAATACCATCAGTTACAATTCCAACCAGAGACACCTGCAGAAGTGCTTGTGTGTGTATGTGTACCTTATCCAGTGACAGACAAAACCTGGGGCAAACAGCATAAATAGAAACAAGATCACTGGAATCTTGGACTTACCAGGGCTCCCCGTGTCTGCCATTTTGCATAAACTGAGCTCATATACTCCACTCACTCGATTACTGAATCAAAACCAAAACAAAAAAACAAGTTACTACTTTTTGTCCTCATCATCTTTACCATCACAGAAAATGATTACCAAAGTATTACCTTTTCAATCAAAAGTCATTTTGTAAAAATAACACAAGCATATAGCCCACTTACACAAAACGATGTGACTAATCTGTTAGAATTCTGTGGTGTTAACAAGCAGCATAGATAAAGCGAAACTAGTAGATATAATATATTTGGACTTTGGAAAGATATTCAATATGGTTCCACACACGTGGTTACTTAACAATATAAGAAGCCAGGATGTTGGGTGTAGCATATTTGCATGGATAGAATATTAGCTAACTAATAGAAAACACGATGTGGAGATGCTGGTGTTGGACTGGGTTGGACAAGGTCAAAAATTCCATGACCCCAGGTTATAGTCCAACAGGTGTATTTGAAAACACTAGCTTTCGGGTCAATGGAGGAAGGAGCAACGCTTCTGAATAGAACACAAAAATAGGGAGGTCTTGGTAAAACTATACAAAGTCAGTCCACATCAAAATACTATGAACCATTTTGGTCCCTTAGAATGGGAGACAGTTCAGACAAGGTTCACTATGCTGATCCAGGTTGTGGACGGATTTCCTCATGAGGAGAGTTTCAGTACATTGAGCTTGCATTTACTGCAGTTTAGAAGAATGAGAGGGGGTTGTATTAAAACGTAAAATGATACCGGAGGAGGGGGTGCTTGATAGGGTAAATTCAGAAAGGTGGTTTCCCTTTGTGGGAGACTCTCAAAATCATTGAACTGTTTCAGTGCATTTGGCCTATTGTGCCTAGAACCAGTTCTATTCCCTACTGCCAATCTGCTGCCTTGTCCCAATATACACCGTTTCTATCCAAATAATCAGCTAAGGTGTTCATGAAAATTTCAACTGAGCTTAAATTTGACTCATTCTCGGACCGGGGACATAATGTCAGAATAAAGGGATGAACATTGAAAACACAGACGAGGAAGAATTTCTTCTCTCAAAGGATCTGTAGAATTCTTTACCACATAGGGCAGTTGAGGCTGGGTTGTTAAGCATGTTCAAGGCTGAGATGGATAGAATTTTTATCTGTAAAGGAATCTGTAAGGTTCTGGGAAAAGGCAGGAAAGTGGAGTTGAGGATTATCAGATCAACTATCATCTCATCAAATGGTGGAGCAGACTTGATGGGCCTGATTGGCCTCCTCCTGCTCTATATCTAATGGCCTTATGGTGACTGGGCTAAGTTAGGGTGAGGCAGTGATACAGTGGCAATGTCATTATTAGTACAGAGTCCCAGGCCAATGCACTGGTTCAAATTCCACCACAGTAGCTGATTGAAATTTAAATTTCATTATAAATCTAGTCTCAGTCAAGAAATTAGCATAAATCGTTGTAAAATCCCATCTGATTCACTAATACCCACTAAGGAAATCAGCCAACCTTACCTCATATGATCCATGTTTGACTCCAGGTCATTTACTCTGAACTGCGTTCTGAAATGACCCAGTAATCTCTTCAGTTCCAGGGCAATGAGGGAACGCTACCAAATGCTGGCCTTGCTAGCATCACGCACAAAAGAATAGGGATTTTTTTTTCTCAATTTACTCGCATATTGGTAACATTTTAAAACCTCATTGAGCGTCTTTCGGCATTTGATCTTGAAAGGCTCACATACCAGTCTGGTGTCTTTGAATAGCCACTGCCGAATAAATTCCGCAGGGACCGTGGAGGTGAGATCTTGGCATCCCGGGAGTAGAAGATCATACAGATGTCCTTGGTGATGACCGCAGGTTGAATACAATGGTCAAGCTGGAAGATTAAAAGATGCAGAAACAAAATTCAGAGCTGAAATGCCCACACACCAAAAAAGAAACCCAATTTAGCAAACCAACAACATCATTGCATACATAAAAGATAATTAACAAATGAAAGTTACATAGCACATTAGTGGTGAATCAGATGGTATTAAGCCAGTGAGAAGAACACAACTAAGTTAATGTTTTGGGCCCAGCAACCCTTCTTCTGGAGGAGAATTACTGGACGAAAACATGTTAATTCTGCTTCCTCTCCACAGATACTGCCAGGCCTGCTGCGTTTCTCCAGCAATTTCTGTTTTTGTTTCTGATTTGCAGGATCTACAGTTCTTTGTTTTCTTTCTGAGAGTACAGCTGTTCAACAAAGGTTGTGGCCTGCACTTATCTCAGTGAAGAAGTTGGGGATCACTATCAACTTAATCCCGATTTAACATGATTTTCTTACTGGACTTGTGTTGATGTGTCATTGACACCCCTAAAATGTAGAGTTAACATCAGAACATGCTGGCAATGACCCATCTGAACTGTGCTAATTTAGATGTCAAGAATAAAACAAAATGGGCAGGTGGTACCGTGGTTAGCACTGCTACCTCATAGCGCCAGGGACTTAGTCACCAGATGCTAGCAGCGAACCCATCTGTGGGGAATATGCACAAGTTAGGTAGTTTGGCAGTGCTAAAATTGCACACAGTGTCCAAGGATGTGCAGGCTAGGTGGAATAGCCATGGGAAATGCGGAGTGATAGAGTGGGGGTGGTGGGTAATGCTGGGTAGGATGCTCTTTGGATAGTTGGTGTGGACTTGATGGGCTGAATGGCCCTTTCCACACTGTAGAGATTCTATGAATGCACCAAGGAATGTAACAGCTGCACTGAAAGTGTCCTGAAAAATACAGTCTATTCTGCTATAACGTATTCCTTCAACACGAATTGGCTTTAATGCGATTGAAGAATTTAGATGAGTATTTGTAGAACACAAACTTTGCCTTATATCAGAATCGACTGTAAGCCGACAAGAAGTTCCTATCACTAAAGTAAGATGACCAAATCACATTTTGGGCATTTGGTTTGAGTACAGAGATAATTTTTTTGAACCATACTTTCGCATTCATAGCTCCAAGTTACCATCCTATCACCAACTCCACTTCACACGAAAACTAGACTGGGATTCAACTTCCTATGTGTGGCATTAAGGAGATTGGCTAGTTTATGTGTAGAAATTGTTGCCTGTGCATTCCAAAAATTATATCCAATTTCCATTTCTGAAATGAAACCAGCACAAGGAGAAAACATAGATGTTTCTTATATTTGAACGGTTACAAAATGAAGCCAACGGTCATCAAAACATATTGCCGATTTGTTAGAACCAGTTGAAAGACAAACCTCCAGATAGGCAGAAAGGGTCATGTAGATTCTTTCACCATATGGTGTCACACGGTTTAGGAGGAGGGAGTTGTGCAGAGAACTATCCCAAACAGCCTCGAACCGATAAAAACTTCTGAAGGGCGAAGGGAATACAAGTGGTAGAAGTCAGTTTTGAATATAAAAACATTGAATTGTGGCAAAACCGAAACATGATGATCAGCGTTTCACAGGGACATTCTAATTACTGATCTGAGACAAGGATAGGACAGGCTTTTTCTGGGAATGTAAAGCTTTTGAAAGTTCACAATTACAACACAATATAAAAGCTTTGTAAAAAAAAAATCATAACTTATTATGGATGCTCTCAGCACACTTCAGAACTGGCATTCTGAACAGAGATATCTTTTATGTGATTTAGCAATCATAAAGAAAATGCTGTTCAGTTTTATCCATCTGATCCAAGAATGTAAAAAATATACATTGTGAATCTAAACTATTTTTGGACTGATCACCCTATCCTCCTGAAAGTCACTACTCTCACTGGGTTGCAGTATCACAAGCGCAGGCAAATTCCCTATTTGATGCCCAGGTCACTGTTCATCCTCAGCAGGAGGACTTATTTGTTATTGGACAATGGAAGCAACACAATTAAAGCAAACATCTATATCCAGGCACTCACAAAAATCATAATTTCAATACTGACCAAATCTGGGGATTGATTATTTGCTCCCTGACAAGTGCAGAGGAAAACCAGAATTGAAGTAATTCTTGATTGCTAACTAACTGCAAAAAAAAGATAAAGTTGCCATAGTTCCAGAGGACCATTGAGCTCCTCCTTCATTAGGGAGAGATAATTGGCATGGCTTAACTGGAGGGTCACCATGCCTCAGGTGAGGGGAGAGGTTGAGAATGACAGTCATTCATGGTAACCTCAGCCAGTGCAGGAATTGAACCCACACTGCTGGCATCACTCTGCATTGTAAACCAGCCATCCAGCCAAATGAGCTAAACAACCCCCACTACATCTGATGACATGCTTGGAATGTTCCTGACTTTTTGCAGCAGTGGCACCCCTAAAGTTATTATTCCTACCATGCCATTACATGGATTCTTATATCTGTATCCTCATTACTTTCTCAGTTCAACCACTCTAACCAGGTTTCCAGGCTGGTCTCAAAACTGGAAGATCCACAATTGATCTGATCTTCAGTCCTGCAGCTGCAAAAGAAATGTTGTGGACAAAGGAGACCCTCCATAAAAGCAGTGGAAAGCCTCACAAGAGAGAGTGCTGTCAAAGGTATACAACATGTTGGAAGACATCATTTGTGCCACTGATATTATATATCTACGATAACTTTTTTTTTTAACAAATTAAGTCATTTTTCAATTAGTGAATTTTAAATCTGAGATAGATCATTGTTAAGGTATGAAGGGATTTGGGCCAAAGGCAGATATCTGGAGTTAGGCCACATATCAGCCATGATCTCATTCGATTGGTGCAACAGGCTTGAGGGGCTGAATGGCCTACTTTTGTTCCTAAGTTCCTAATACAGAGTCAAAAAGGTATACACGGGGACAGCAATATTTTTTAAACAAGATGAGCTAACCTAAAATACAATAATCTTCAGATAGGAACTTTAATTTGCATCAAGGATTTTTTCATATTCATAGTAGCCTGTAGTTTAAGTCACAATTAGACACCTCATAATGGCGTTCTAATGAGAGGCCTTCTGCAGAAAGAATCTTTGTTTTAAAAGATGTAAAACGTTATTCCATTGCTAACATGCAAAGTCTCTGCTGGGGATCATTTTTAAACAAGGAGAGTAGAAATGACATTTTTGACTCAACAGTCTTACAAAATAAAATTTATGCTCTCCAGAATTTAACCCAGGCAACCAAAGGTTTTTCAAATGATCAGTTGCTCCCTGAAGTAAATAAATCGACATCTTCCTAAAAAAAAACAGTTGATGGCAAATATTCCGACACCCTGACTTCAAGTGCAGATAGTTGGACCATTTCACTTTTATTAGAAAGAAAGCCAGACCCCTTTAACTTGGAAATGGAGAATTTTCCCACTCTGAATACTTGCTTTACCAACACAAGGGCTACTATTCAACCTGCAGTTCCTTTCATGGGGCACTTTACATTGTATCTAAGTAAGTGTTTAACTTGTATTCTTATTGCATTCAGATCTGAAAGCACTGACCACATGGTCAGCCCCTACATCAAGAGGCTATGACTTTGCTTTAAGCTGCTTTCCCCAGCACTTTCTCACTTTGCTTTCCTGATGATCCACCCATATTACAATATTTCTAGCTAATCTGAGCCAGCTACCGATCCCAAAAAGTCCAGTAATTGCTCTGAAACCAGGAGCCAAGAAATGCAGAAGGACAAGACTTCAGGGTCCCTTCCTGCCTTTCAAGGTAAACGTACAGCTGGAATTACACGAGGAACCTCCATCCTGTATGGGTGACACACAATTTAATGATTCTGCAGAGGTCAGAAAAATCCTGTAATAAGTCAGTCCTCAACTTTATTTCATTGCAACAACCTACAGAAATAAAAACAATCAGTCCAGAACAATCATCTTCTTCAACTAAACTCACTGCCTTTTGCTGAGTTACAGTTCCACAGATATTGTGCAGTCGTCAACAATTTGGACTTTTACAGCATCTTTTTCAGAATCAAAGATCTAAAATGCTTCCCAGTAGAAGCAAACAAAATTAGACAGAGCCAGGTCAGCCAATGTTACAGCATATGGCCAAGCACTTATTAAAGGAATTTCTTGCACGTTTACAATAAACATTATGAAGTAAAATGAATTCACAATCAATTTCACCTCTTTAACAAGAGAACTTGTAGAGCTGGGACAGGTGAAGGACTGGAAGAAGTTACCAAAGTAAAATGTGACACATGCATGAGGAAGTTAAGCAAAAGGATGAGATTTTTAAATCTGAGGCAATGGGGAATGGGCATCAAAAATCAGTCAGCCAGATAGAGGTGATGAAGAGCTCTGCAGCATCTGTGGAAATGGCTCAGAGACAAGAGGCAAGACAAAAAAAAAAATCCTACTATTTATTTCTTGACTACACACTACAACCATTATTACCATTTACACAAGTCACCTGATTAATAACATGGTGGAATTTCAGTGCATCCCCACAGCATAAGACTTAGAGGATGGATTGAGTATTACCACCTGGAATTTATAAAGATTACTGGAACAAAAGATAGTTACAATTGACTTAAATTACTGCTATTAGAAGATAAGGGGAATGGTACAGGAATATCATAGAAGAGAAATGTCACGGTTAATGTTTCTCAGGAGTAGGTTTTACAGGAATCACTCGAGACTAATGTGTGACATAACTGGCACATTACAGGTACCGCCAGTGGAAACTATTATTTATATCACAGGCTATTTCCTTTCAAACTTTTTCACAATTGCAAGTGTGGTTAAAACAATAACAGCGATCTCTTATTTTCCTGATCAAATCCAAATTCCAGCTGACTTAGTACTCTTCAACACTAAGCGGTCACAGCCTGGAAAATTTTGAAATAGTTCATTACTTGCGATAGTTTAGGGTAAGTGTAAGTCATACAATATTCCATCACCACAAACTTTATTTTAAATTCTTCTTTTTAATTCCTTATTCACAGGAGGCCATTCCTGCCGAGTGCAAACTTAAGGCAAAGAGGTTATTGCAGATTGTGGGGAATCAGTCAGACAGATTCCATTCTCAGCTTGTCTACCCTGCTTAACTAGTGTTGAGAATCCCAATCATTTATTCGGCCCTTTACCTTACAGTTAACTGCAAGCCTCCCATGACTGACTCTGCTGAAGCTTATTACACTTGCGTTCCACATCATTGTGGCTATTCCCAGGCAAGCTATCTCCTTAAATACCAGCATAATTTCAAGTTAACAATGATGTTCCTGCTGGCAACACACACACACCAATCTAGCTACGTTACTGTTACACTATTTGAGAAGATTGTTAGCAGTCCTCCCATTCAGTGTGTATCAGGATGGTTTGCATTTATCTACAATAACAGAAGAGGATGATCATTGACCTATTCTGAATGCAATAGCTTAAACCAGAGAGGTAACAATTTTTTGCCCCGACTCTCTGCTAAACAATTACAGTTATAAAATACTACAGATGCTGGATAAAAATCAGTTGGTTGGGCAATAAATGTAGTGAGAGAAAAAGTTAAGGTCTCAAGTCAGTAATGAATACTTAACAATTTGAATGTTGAATTTCCTTTCTCTTGCTACAAATACTACCTGATCAGGTGAGTTTTACCAGCACTTTCTGCAACTACAATTATACGGTGTGGGTCTGTGAAGCTGAACATCTGATTTTTGGAATCCTCAGAGCAACAGGGAAAGAGTTCTGAGCTTCTGGTGTGTATGATATTGTGCCCACAGAAATAATTCAACTGCTTTCCTTTGATTATTTCCTGTGCCTGTGATATAAAGAGGAAGCTTGGGAACAGCACTAAAGAATGAATATATAAAAAGCAAAGCAAATAAATAATTATACTTCTATTAAAAAGAAAAAAAAAGAGAGATGGGTTGCTAATCTAACATGCACAGAATAAACAATTAGCAGTGAAAAACACAAAATACCTAGGTAAATCCAAATCAAGAAACAGCCTGCAAAATACAAGAGGCATCCATTAGTAGCAATGAAGACAAGAGTGAAATGGAGAATGCAACGCAGCCCCATTAAAAAGAAAATTTAGCCAGACATGACTTGTGAAAGCAGCAAAAGAAACTGCAAAAATGTCACTGATCTACATCAACAGAACATAAAGGTTAGAGATATCCTGACTATAACATTATTTCTTCATTGCTGAGCCCTGTGCAATGAGACTGTAGTCTTAATTTAACTTCCAATCTTGTTCAGTGTAAAAGCTCTTTAGATATTAGAACATAATCTAGGATATTAAGCCTCATTGGTTGACAGATGAGGTACTCCTCATTTAGGCAAACCTGGTCTATCAGCCACTCACTTATTTCCATTATATCCACATCACAAAGACTTCCTGTTTTGACCGATTTCTACATGTTAACAGCGGAAGCTTGTCACAGCCATCCCTTGATGCCTATCTGCACTGTCGCAGCCTCAATTAGCTGGTCTCAGGGACTGGATTTTTGGTAAACAAAACCATTTAAAAGTGGAAGCTAGTATAAATTCAAAACCACACTGACAATCCAGGTAACCATCAGTACTCCAACAAACAAACAAACAAACACTACCAGATTTCAAATGCTCTTTCAGGAAAGTATGGGCAAAAAGAATTGAACCTCACAATGTGTTTTTCTTTCCGTAAAAGACATACCTATGAGCCTCATGTGAAGATTTGATATGCTTTGCAGAAATAATATTCAAAGACAAAACAGCATCTACGACAGCTTCATCCACTTCTGGCTTGTTCCTGATGCGACCTGGGAAACGAGAGGAAAAATACCAAATGACTGGCTGCGAAAGTCGTGGCATACATGATCCTGTCTTGAGCAGTTTCTGTAATTTTTTTGCATGAAATAAATGGGAAATCTGTGAGTTTATCAGAAATCAGATTGCAAATTCCAAATGCCCAATCAAGCTAAAGTGGGAATGCTTGGTAACATTGCTGGAAAAACAAAGACAAATGCTGGTGAAGGCTCTCATCTTGCATGCATCAAGACAGACACAAGATGCAAATTTCAAATGGAGCAACAATTTACTCTGCTGACTGGTTAGCAAATCAACTCTGCATAGTTCAGATATTGCCTTGGGGATTGCACCATGGAGCTACTGTTCCCTCCTCTTTTGTTTGTGCAAGAGACATGCAATGCCTCGACTGGTTTCTTTTCCTGTAAGGGACAGATCTATGGTTAAAATGAATCGTCTAGAAAATATACATGAATAACTTTGTGATCCTGACTGATAATTTTAAGTTAGTTATTGTAGCAATTCTTGGCACACTCCACATTGTTCAACAGGTATCCACATTAAATGTGATTCAGCATAGGCTGGTTGAATGCAGTCCATGCTCTTCCAACTTTTGAATGCGTTTGACACCATTCGCCAGTCATTTTGGACATAAGAAGATTCAAACTTTTTCCTATGACTGATATCAAACTGACAGGTCTGTCATCTCCATTCTCCCTCTTTCTCCCTCAAGAAAGCACACCAATGCCTCTACTTCGTCAGAAGGCTAAGGAAATTCAGCACGTCCATGAAGACATTTACCAATTTCTATAGATGCACCACAGAAAGCATCCTATCTGGGGATCCATCACAGCTTGGTATAGCAACTGAAGTAACAAGGTGTAGAACTGGATGAACACAGCAGGCCAAGCAGCAGAGGAGCAGGAAAGCTGACGTTTCAGGCCTAGACCCTTCTTCAGAAACACATACATAGAACTTGACACTGATCCAGCTCCTTCAGAGCCAGCTCTCAGAGTGAAATGGATATCTGACATTCCTGCTTCTGTCAGCTAGTGCTCCCTGATTGGACCAGGTTAACAGCCCTAACATGGGAACTCATTCTACGAGCTCCACCTGGCTGACCTTGTTACAATCTCTACAGATGCACAACTATGTTGGTAAGTCAACATTTGTCTCAGGCTTGTTGCATGTGTTCCAGCAAAGTTCAACACAAGCTGGAGGAACAATACTTCATCTTCTTACAATCCTCAGGATTCACAGAGTTTAACAATTTCAGAGTGAGAACACCTTCAGCCATGTTCATTACCTACCCTCCCCACATACTTCAGGCCCAGTCGGTATGGGTTGCTCCCAGTACAACCAACCCATTTTTAGCTATTCACACACCATGTTAGCACCCATTCAATGTATCTCTCTCTCAGCTTATCATTAGCAATCCCTTTGTCATTTCTTTATTTTTCTCTGGGTACCATCTCCATTTATTTGACTCACTCTTTCCTTCCTTCATCTTCCCCTCCCTGGACCCAATCATCAGAATAAATATCACCTTTTCCCAGCTGTTTTCACTTCTGATGAAGGGTCACTGGGTTCAAAACATTAACTCTTTCTCTCCACAGATGCCGCCAAACCTGCCGAGTTGCTCCAGCAATTTCTGTTTTTGTATGCTACTAATTGTATCTTGATAGTTCAAACAGAATTAATTATGGAAATTATTTAATTCTGTAGAGAACTAGAAATAGAGGAACATTTGTGAAAGTTTTAACTGAATTGGCAAAGCAACAAAATCAAAATACTTCATAAATCAAACTTTAATATTTTCAGTCAGGTCATCTTGTTGTAAAGGATAAAGAATTTCAGAGAAGCACTCACCAACGACCAACTCTCGAACATCCTTCCAGTGAAGCTCACTGCCCTTTTCGTGCACAATTGTTACTGTAATCCTACGCTGAATTCCCTATTGAAAGAAAATGAAGTTCTAGATTATTTTATATCAGACATGGTTCAGTGGTTACCTTCTTATTTTCGTGTTGGAAGGCTGCAGGTGCGAGTCTTCAGCATGAAATCAAACCTAACATTGAGCTGTTGTACCGAGAGATTCTGGAACTGCCCAAGGGTCTGTCTTCTGGATACCCTCTCTGCTGAAGGTAAAAGGTTCCAAGGCACTTTTTAAGCAGGAACAGAGGAATCCTGTCAACGTTCATTGTTCAACCAACTGCACCAAATTAAAATACCTGGTCAATTATTTTATCACCATGAACAGGACCTTTCTGCATGCAAATTGGTTGCTCTGTTTTCCTACATTACAATAGCAAATTCACTTCAAAATGTTTTACAGTAACATGCTTCACAGTTAATGATATCTGAAAGGTGCCATGCAAATGCAAGCTCTTCCCTTCTCAATTTACATGTCTACCTATAGTGTTAGTACAACCAATTATAGCACAAGGTGGCAGCTTGATCAGGAGATGACTAAAATGAATACTTTAAGCAGCACCGAGACCTGAGCCTTGCTAAAACAAACTTAAGTGTTTATTGGAATAACATACCAGTAGAATTTTGTTCAGTTAGGGAATAGTTAGGGGTCAGGTTTGTTAGTAGTTCTATTACTAGTTCTAAATAAATTGTTACTTGTTACTTATAAAGTGAATATCAGGGATTTTCTTTCATGTAAATCTCCTTCTCCATTACACGTGGAATTGCATTCATAAGCACAAGCATTTGTAAGTTTGCCGCTCATAAATCCAAGAAACCCATGTAGTACGGTATAAATTATCCATTCACAAATACGAGCGAATGTTTGCATGTTAGATCCTCAAAATTGGTAGTAAAATGGGACTATAAGTACTTTGTGGGTCAGATGTTCTTAAATTAGGGATCACCTGTATAATCACTGAAGGATGTACACATACAAAGTAACAATGATATTTCAATACTATAGCTGTCTCAAATCAGAATTGAAAACATGCTCATTAAATGTGTTTGAATGTTACCAAGACTTGAAAATTTAGAACCTGTGTGTAATAATTTTCAAAGCCAGTCCGCTTAATCAGTTATAAATTATTTGCCAAGGACAGTATTAAACCGGTAAGTTTATCTGAAATAGTTACCTGGTGAAGCAGGTAAGTGCCCTGACATGGCAGGCCTCCGCTATGGTCCACAACTGCTGGGATGTACCTGCAGAACAGACAGGACATCATCATTGCAGGAATCAGAACAAATGAGGAAAAGATTCAACTGAACCTTTCTTTCTTGACTCTAATAAATCTTGTTCAGAAAATAATCTGGTAATAAGTTTTTAAGTGGATCTTTGCTTCTCCAAAAGCTCTCTCAGGCAGAAAGTATGTACTAGGAGGATTAAAAACAAACACATAGTCCTTATCATAGGAACATAAGGACAGGAGGACATTTAACATGGAGTGTGTTCCGTCAATCAAACAGACCACAGCTGATCTGTGAACTAACTCCATAATACTCATTTTTGTCCCACATCCCTTATTACCCTTGACTGACAGAAACCTTTCAATTTCAGATCTAAAATCAACAATTGACGAGTATCAATTGTCATTTGCAGAAGAGAATTTCAAACATCTACCACTCTTATGTGTAAAAGGTAATTTCACTCCTGAAATGTTTGAGTCTAAGTTTTAAACAATGTCCCCAGTCCTAGACTCTCCATTCAGTGGAAATAACTCCTCTCTATCGAGCTCATTCATTCATCCTAATATTGCGCGATTTAATCCCATTACCCATTAACCTTCTACATTTCAGGCAATACAGACACTACTTTGTGTATTTAATCCTTGGAGTCCGAGTATCAGTGCAGGTGAAGCTATCCTGCAATTCCACCAAGGCCAGTACCTCCTTGCTAAGGAATACTGTCTATAATTGAATCCAGTTACTCCAGGTCTGGTGAACTACAGCGCCCCATCTACCCACAGCTTGTATTCTAGTTCTTTAGATGTCAAGGCCAGAATCCCATGAGCTTTTTGATTAGTTTCTGGATCAATTGATGATACTATGTATGCAGACTCCCAAATCTCTTTGGACCATGATCATTTTTAGCTTTTCATAATTTGAAATGTACTTTGTTCTATCCTTTAGGTTCAAGTGACGACTCGCTTGATCAGAGTATCCTCTACTCAGTTATCCGTTTTGTCGTCTCCATCCCCCTTTCCAGTTGTGTGTACACAGTTCGTAGAAGACATTTTTGTAGTGATTCAACCACTCAAAACATTTCAGTTTTAATTTGTATGCAAAGGTCTGCAAGAATTTACCAGGACTAATGAGACTCAATCTCAAGATGATATTCACCAACATTGTGTAAATGAGTCCCTGCAAATTGGGCCATTCCTGACAGTACCATGTATTGATCAGTAAAAGAAAATGGACCCACTCATTTATCAACTTACTCTCCTGTTGGTTCCAGTTCACTGATCTCAAACCAGACAAGCAAATCATATTTGCTGACGCATTGTCCCAGGTTAGGTTTGCTCATGGCATTCACCTTTGTGGCTGGAACTGAAATAAAAAAAAAGGAACATCAACACAGGAAAATTAACACATAGCAACAGTGAGCAACAACATGCAGCCATTTTCCATTTACTTCATAATTTTCAAATTGTCAGGGAAGAGGAGGAAAAAAATAAAACAAAATCAACTAATTTCAAAACCAGGCTCTTAGCCTATCATCTCCTCTCACTTTACTCTGTGGGCAACTAAAGATATTTGCTGTGACATTTGATGTCTCAAATATGAGATTGTGACACATCAGCTAGTCAATATCTGACTGTTGTAAAGTTGATTCCAAAATGTAAAAGTTTGAATTAACTGATTCAATAAAAGTAAGTTAATGAATGAAAGTATGATGCAAGTTAATCTTTTGAAGGACACAATAACAATGTAAAACTGCAGCTTTGAGAGGGGTCCTGGAGTTTGGGTATTTCTGCTGAATTTTCCAGTGCCAGTACAAGAAGTCATGCCAGATAAACCAGAGATGCCCAAGAACCAAGTACTTCTGACAACTGGTAACTCAGTGGCATTTCTTTGTAGGAAGGGCACGCATAAAGAAGATTTAAGAATTTTTACGTATATAAACGTGGCAGGACTGCAAACACAAAAAAAAACATGGTGCACAGATCGAGTCCAGGATAGCTCTGACTTACATACACACACCACAAAAGTTCTGTACACCAACTGGGCAGCATGGTGGCTCAGTGGCTAGCACCACAGCCTTATGCCATCAGGGTCCCAGGTTCGATTACAGCCTTGGGTGACAGTCTGTGTGGAGTTTGCATGTTCTGCCTGGGTTTCCGTCCAGTGCTTCGGTTTCCTCCCACCAGCCAAAGATGTGCAGGTTGGGTGGATTAGGCATGATAAATGGAGGGTTTCAGGGATGGTGTAGGATGTTCATCAGAGGGTTGGTGCACAACTCGATGGGCCAAATTGCCTCTTTCCCCACTGTTGAGATTCTAGATCGAATTCCCTACCCCAGCAGCACTGTTGGAATGCTGGTTGCTCAAACTTTGTTACAGTTCAAACAAAAGGTACATTGGATTTATGTTCAGGTGTTCCTAAGCAACAGCCACATCAGTGTCACCAACACCCAGGGGAAATTAAAGCAAGTACTAGAAACAGTTCGAGACAACAAGGTGCAAGGCTGGATGAACACAGCAGGCCAAGCAGCATCATAGGAGCAGAGAGGCTGACGTTTCGGGCCTAGACCCTTCATCAGAAAAGGGGGAGGGGAAGGGGGTTTTGAAATAAATAGGGAGAGAGTGGGAGGCGGATAGAAGAGGGATTGAGGAGAGGATAGGTGGAGAAGAAACAAACAGGTCGAAGAGGCGGGGATGGAGCCAGGAAAGGTGAGTGTAGGTAGGGAGTTAGGAAGGGGATAGGTCAGTCCAGGGAGGACGGACAGGTCAAGGGGGCGGGATGAGGTTGGTCGGTAGGAGATGGAGGTGCGGCTTGAGGTGGGAGGAGGGGATAGGTGGGAGGAAGAACAGGTTAGGGAGGCAGGGACGAGCTGGACTGGTTTTGGGATGCGGT